>NW_001849418.1:43770-46876 GCF_000209065.1 Trypanosoma cruzi
GACAAGCACAAAGTGTTCCTCCACGTTTCGATAATCCCTGTTGCAGTTGCTAAAGGCTTTTACGCCCCTACTTTCCCCCAAGAGGTACCCAAACGGCGTCACACAGTGCTCTGGCCTGGGCGATGTGTCTAAATAAAAGATAAAAACAAAAAGAGTTAATAACATGATGGCAGAAAGCAACGCCGCCACCCACTCGTAATGGCAGTGCTCCTGTACCTTACGAAACACCGGGTGAAGTGGGGAGGAAACACGCTCCCAAAAGGGCATCTCATCCTGCCCCTCCCGCCGCAGCATCGGCTCCGTTTCCATCGGCCCTGGACGTGTCCGCAGCATCGGGGTGCACTCATTCGGCGGGGGTGCAGACAAATTCGACACCGTCACTGAAGGAGAGGCGTTCACGGCGGAGTTCATCGCCGGCGTCCCAACACTAATAAAAATCTATATCTATATGTATGTATGTATATTCCTGCCAGCAAAACAAAAAAAAAAAACCACATGCAGACAAGGAAAAGGGAAAAGAAAAGACAATATTAAATTCACCCATCCTCTCCGCCAATTTAATTCGTTCATACCCCTTTTTTGTTGTTGTTTGTTGTTTGTTTTTTCTCTGTTCTTTGAGAAAGAAAATTAAAAAAAAAAAAAAAAAGGAAATATAAATATACTAAAAAAAAAAAAAAAAACAGCATTCGCTTCCCGTTGCCAATCGAATCTCTCTGTTGTTCAAAAAGCTCACGGCATTGAAACAAGCATAGTCACTTCGCACACGTGGGGAAATAAAATTAAAGAAAAAGCTTCTTTTCGTGGAAGAGTCCCCCTTCTTCCGCTTTACAGCGCATGTCCTGCTACGTGGTGTACCTCATCCACCCGTCAATGATGATGTTTTCCTCCTCCGTAATGTTGTAGGCGTCATGGATGGGGCTGTACAGCATGCGAATTTCGCGGGAGTGGTTGTGGTACGGTCCGGGCCACATCTTGTTGTCCCAGTTCTGCTCTGCAACGAGAACAGAGTTCTTCGTCACACCGACAACGACGGCGACGTGTCCAAACGGAAAATCCTCCCGCTGACGCGGGTATATCAGCAGGTCGCCGGCACGCGGGGCGGAGCCGCCATCACGGCGTGGGAGGCCGTTGGGGTATTTAAGCAGCGGCGTTTTAGAGCCGTCAAGGAGCCGCACGAAGTTCAGTGCCCAAATGTCGGCAGCTCCGACCACTGAGTCAAACGTTGCACGCACGGGAGTTCCACGAAGCATCCAATACCGCCTTGCAAACTCCACACATTGCCATTCCAATCCGCTTCTGTTGGTGGTATTCCATCTGTTTTCATTATTATGATCACCATGAGCCAAAAGTGATGACATTGGATGCCACAAGTTAGAAGTGCAGGTCGAGGAGTTGCAGTTGCTGTAGCTCACTACACCATTTACAGTGCCAAGAATGGCCCCAAATGTCGTGTCACACCCCTTACGACATCCCTCTGGAAGGAAATCATCACCCGTTTTTGCCACGGAAGTTCTCGATTCTTTACTTCTTAAAGAAGTTGTAAGCAGAAATAACACCATGCACGTAATGAAACCCCATATACCAAGTGCAACAAAGAAGTGCGACAGTGAATAAAACCATGTTGGTAATCCCGTAAAAAACCAAGATTTTTTACTCGTTCGCATCCTTGCCCCATGAGGTAACATATTCCTGGTGCATGCCTCTTCTTTTAATTCTTCAAATATATCCTCAGAAAGTTCCACTCCCTCAATCATTTTTTCCCTTTTTTCCCCCTCTTCTTCCTCTTGTCGTCTTTGTTTTTGTTGTTTCGCTGGCGTGCTACGCTTTCTCATCCACCTCTCCCCGTGGCGCCTTAATACACACTCCTGGACGACGCAAAGAAGACCACACAAATAAATAAATAAAAGGACCAACCAAAAGAAGAAAAGAAAAAAAAAAGGTGCGTGATTCAAGCGACACATTACACAACAGAGAAAAAGAGAGAAAAAGGGAGGGAAAGAAAAAGGGGGTTAGTCGGCATTGCAGTGCACATGCGATCCCCACCTCTTCTTCTCCGGTTAATTCTGCGTGGGTTCATTTTTCCCCCCTTCCACACAAAAATCCCACATAATTTTTATTTTATTTTTACCTCCCCATCTTCACCACCCCTCACATCTTCCTTTTTTTTTTTTTTATATTTACTTTTTTTCTGTTTACAGCATGGCAGGCGCCAGTGGAAGCAGACATGCTTCTCTCCCACAAAAAAAAAATAAAATAAAATAACTATTTTGTTGTTGTTGTCTATTGCACCTCTCAAAATTCACCCAAATTTTTTTTTTTTTTAAATTCCCATTCAATCAATCAAAAAAAAAAAAAAAAAAGAGAGATCCAGACGTTAACGCATGGATAATAAAAGAAAAAAAAAAAAAAGGCAAGGGGACTGCACTCCATATAATAGTGTTGCCTCCATCATAATAGCAATGACGACAACAAAACCTAAAGCCCTGGAAGAGTACAATAAAACAACAAAAAAAGAAGAAGAAGAGAGAAGTAATCACTCATAACAACAATGAACATTTTTCCTTTTTTTTTTCTCTCTCTTTTCAATAAAAAAAAAAAGAAAAAAAAAACATCCCTGAAGAATCAACATTTGATGCGAATTGCTTCACGATCATGGTACACGTCACATAGGGCAGTGTATACATACCATACATACATACACGTTGCAATATATACATGCAGGCAGACCAATATGCATCGTTTACCGCTTGTTTCATTATTTACCATTCATCCCATCATTTTTACTCTCTTTCTTTCCGTTTTTTTTTTTTTTTCCTTCAAAAAAAAAAAAAAAAAAAAAAAAAACCGAAGGAAATTCTCACGTTTCCTCATTTCATGCATGTTATTTTTTGTTTACGGGGGATGTGCCGACTCCTTCTCTCTCATTTCTCTCCGCCGGGACTTTGCATCAAACGCGTCGTTTTATTATTATTTCCTTTTTTGTTTGTTTCCGTCTTTTTTTTTTTCTTCCTCTTTTTTTTTTTTTACGTGATTTCCCCCCCCTCTTCCCCCCCCCCTTCTGTTTTTCCCTGCCTTTTTTTATTATTATTTTTTGGGGGGGGGGGGG
>NW_001849418.1:46976-76779 GCF_000209065.1 Trypanosoma cruzi
CGGAGGTGCTGGACCAAAATCAAATGCCGCAAGAGGAGGAGGGGAGGGGGAGTTTGTTTGTTTCGTGAAAAGTCAGTTGTGGGTGCTCACAAAAAAAAAAAAAAAAAAAAAAAAAAAACCAAGAAAACAGTCAAAAAGAACGGATTCAATCGTTCAAATATATACCAACGTACCTTCCACCCCCCAGTTGTTGTTGTTTTCTCTCTTTATTTCTTTCTTTCTTTCTTTCTTTCTTTCTTGTTGTTTTTCGTGTATGTTTGTGTTTGTATTTAAGTTCATTAACCGCCTATCATCAATGTTATTTCTTATGTAAATAAATAAATAAATAAATATATTTATAGGCTGTCACCTTCATATTTCATCTATTATTTTATTTTATTTTACTTTTTTTTTTTGTTGTCTAACATCCCCAAATACAATACATTGATTTAAGCCTTAAACTCCGTTTTCCCTCCCTTCTTCCGCTTTACAGCGCATGTCCTGCTACGTGGTGTACCTCATCCACCCGTCAATGATGATGTTTTCCTCCTCCGTAATGTTGTAGGCGTCATGGATGGGGCTGTACAGCATGCGAATTTCGCGGGAGTGGTTGTGGTACGGTCCGGGCCACATCTTGTTGTCCCAGTTCTGCTCTGCAACGAGAACAGAGTTCTTCGTCACACCGACAACGACGGCGACGTGTCCAAACGGAAAATCCTCCCGCTGACGCGGGTATATCAGCAGGTCGCCGGCACGCGGAGCGGAGCCGCCATCACGGCGTGGGAGGCCGTTGGGGTATTTAAGCAGCGGCGTTTTAGAGCCGTCAAGGAGCCGCACGAAGTTCAGTGCCCAAATGTCGGCAGCTCCGACCACTGAGTCAAACGTTGCACGCACGGGAGTTCCACGAAGCATCCAATACCGCCTTGCAAACTCCATGCAATCCCACTTCAATCCGCTTTCTTTGTTTTGACTTGAAACGTTATTCCTGCTTTTACTATCGTAATTTCTGATGCAGTTACTGTACGCAAACACATCGCCTGCCGCGCCAAGTATGGCACCATAAGGTGAAACACAGGCGGATTTCGCCGAAGAAGCATCGTGCCAGCCTGGGCCATGATAATGGATCCCGGAGTACACAATGCCGAACACAATGGATGCCAAAAACAAGAGAGTGAGCAGGAGAAATGACCAAATAACCACCGACGTCAAAATCGCATTTATGCGACTCATTCGCTTCTTAAAGGTGTCTTGGGAATCATTGCTTTGCATTTCCACCTGCTCACCGGCGAATTCGTTGGTTGGACCGTTGAGATCGAGGGAATTAACGAGCTCCGCTTCCCCTGGCTGCATCCTCGGCGTTGACACGCGGATGGAATTATTGGAGTGATCCATTTTCTCGTCACCGAAACCTGCATTGTTTTCCCGAAGTGTACCCATATCCGTGGGAGTACAAAAGGCGATGCGGTCCTCTGAAAGAGTCAAAGAGAAAAGAAAAGAAAAAAAAGGCCGTAAAAAAAAAAAAAAAAAAAAAAAAAAAAAAAGATTTCCTTCAGCCTTTTTCTTTTTTGTCTGTTTTTTTTTTCTTTTTTTTTTTTTTTTGGTGGTGTTTTTTTATGTTTCGGATGTATGTATGTGTATGTGTGTGTGTGTGTTTTCTTTAGTTTTCTGATAGAAGAGTTAACGGAGCTCCCCCCCCCCCACAAAAAAAAAAAAAAAGAAGGTTTTAACTCGTGGCAACACCAAAAGAATGAGGTGGGGAAAAAAAAAAATTTATCACTTCCTTTCAAACAAAAAAGAAACCAAAAAAAAAAAAAAAAGAAGGAAAAAGAAAGAAAAAAGGGAAGGCATAGATGCATATATATATATATATAATATGTAGAAGTTCACACACACACAAGAGCAGGTCGGTTGCATGGAGGAATTTCTTCAAGGCCCTGGAAACAAGTACGAGGACATTGCATGCAGACCTCATCGCTTATCTTGCAACATTGCGAGATTAGGCTTTTTTTTTTTTTCTGTTCAAAATTCCTCGTAAAACTACGCCTCAACATTCCACGTCTCGTCGCATTTGAGACATCGCACAAAAACCGCCATGTTATCATGCGCCTGCACCGAGTACTCGTTGGCGACCGCCTCGCGGGCACCACAGCCGGGACACACGTACAGCGTCGTAAAATTTGTGAGGTCGCTCCCCTCCTCCAGCGGGGACTCCGGTTCTACGGGCGACACCCCCGACGTCTTGTCACCGTCATTGTCGCTGCGCTTCAGTAAAAGATCCGGGTTGGTAGGGTTCGCAACAAAGTCCTTCGCAGTGATAGAGCCGTCAAGCAGACCGCAACGCAGAGCCGTGTTGCTACCATCCCGCAAAGCAGCGAGGACTTCCATGCTGACATCCTCGTCGTCCACGGCCTCCAACTCCTTCTCGATGTTCCCTGCAACGATAACAGGATCATTGATGGTGTCGCACACCTCCTCGTCGGTGAAGCAGGCCTCTAGCTGCACGCCCAATGCACCCAGTGAAACGTCCTGGCGCTCCGAGCCAATTGTTGTGTCATTTGACGCCATATCGAGAGCTGACTTTTTACTCAAGAGCTGCTGCGTTGCGGGCGGAAGTTGACGAAACCAATACGTCAAGATCGCCGAAGCGAGCGAGACGACACGAACAGGGTAGTCCCTCAAGAGGAATTTTCCAACAGTAACACCAATCTTAAGGCGGCGAAGTTGGTCAAGGGTGACGTTCACAAGTGACAGCGGTGAGAGGACCTCAAGTAATTCCTCCTCCGCCGCCTCACTGACAGAAATGACACCACCGTGATTGCAGGCTTCTGTCAGCGTCTCTAGCTTGTGCCGGATGGTCGCAAGCGTACTATCGGATACGGTGTGACGGTTCTCACGAAGCATGCGCTCCAAGTATGCCGCATCATCTTCCTGGTGAGTTGGCAGAAACCCCGCCTCCTCTTCGTATTGATCCACGGCGTCCTGCGATCCCGCCTTTCCCGATTTCTTCCCGGTGCGTTTGCCCCTTCTCCTGTCATCACTGTTGTCGCTTAAATCCTCGGTCGTCCCACTCTCGAGATCGTCACTATCCATATATTTACGCCGCTCGTTTTTCTTCTTTTCGTGGCGGTAACGCCGATCCACAGGAGTCGACTCATTGCGTTCATGCCGTTTACGCCGCTTCCTTTCGTGCTTATCCGCCTTGTGTGGCATATGTTTCTTCCGCGTGTGTGTCCCTTTGCGACCTCCACCGTCTTCGTGTTCATTTTTTTCTCCCTCCTCCTCCTCCAATTGAGCCTGCTGTGCTTGTTGTTCATAGACATTCAATGCCTCCTCAATCGCCGCGGCGCAGTCCGCATCTTGTTTCCCCGCCTCTATCAATTCTGCGTCCGTCTCCGGATCAAATCGAAGAAGCTCCTCGGCGTTGCTGCTGTTGGCGAACGCCACGCTCGATGACACGGAGGGTAGGCAGAGCACGCATGTGTCGTACCCCGCAGGCAATACCATCTCCAGCGCTGCGGGATCAAGCACCATCCCCGGCCACCACGGGTACCCCGGCTGCTTCAGCCAGACAAGCGTATTCAGCGGGAAGGCCATCGTCAGCGCACACCGAGACAGACAATAGACGCAAAGAAACCACACACAAATAAGCACACAGAAGCCCACGCAGGCACGCAGTCCTCCCACACCCACCCACCCGGGTAATAGGCACAAAAATAAATAAATAAATAAATATGAATCACAATACAAACCAGCGAAATGTCGCAAAATATGCGTTGTTCCCTCGTCCCTTCTCCGCCTCTTTTATAAACCGAATCCAACTGTTTTTTGGGTGTACTGAAGGCCGTTTATGGCACGTTCCTTGTATCCCCCGGACCACGTCGCCAATGTTCAAAGCGCCCAAGAAACTCCTCTGATTCTGCCGCCTGTTACTACTTCCCAAAGAAATATCGGATTTGTGAAATAATTCAACTGACAAATGAGAGAGTATGTGTGTGAGAGAGCCGGCACGTCTCAGTCTGCCTCCCTTCCTTTCCCCAACCCTCGCAATGGGCGCCGACCGGAACACCCCTGATGTCGGTTAACCTGAAAGAAAAAAAAAAAAAAAGAAGGAAAAGAAAAAGAAAAAGTCAACAATCCTCGATGCAGCGCCCAATTCATCTCTTCTTGTCAGCAGCAAAAAGGCGGAGAATCGCAAAGAAAAAATGCCGCAGAAATTTTGATTCCCATTTGTTAAAAGGACGAATTCCACACGAGTCAAATGTCAACAGTCCGAGAAGCAAAAAAGAAAAGAAAGGAAAAGAATATCACGACAGAAGCAGGCCACATTAAAAAAAAAAAAAAAAAAAGGTGGGGGCACTCGACCAAGTAAAAGCTCTGTTGTGTGGAGGAGTTGAGACAAGTAAAAAAAAAAAAAAAAGTCGTCATGTGCAGGAAGAAAAAAAAAGATGCATTTGTCTACACATATTCCTTCTCCGCTTGGTTTAATCAACGACTCACACATGATTTCACCCCCTTCTGTCTCTCTCTCTCTTTCCCCCCACCAGATAGAAAACAGACATGTACCTCTTTTTTTTCTCTTTGTTCCGTTTATTTATTCATCCAGTCATTCTTTTTTTTTTTTTTCTTTTTTTTTCCCCTTTCTTTCCTTTTCGTTTCTTTTCATTTTTTCGTTTCTGTTCGTGCAATTATTTCTCCTTACCATTTCCAAGCCAGTGTCGCTACCTGCTCCTACATCTTCTTCACTCCGTTGTCCAGACGTACTTGCACTCAAGACAGGTCACAAATTTCGTTGTGGGCTCATCCGCTGATCTCGTCTGCTGTTCGTAGTAGGAGCACCGGTTCTTACCACAGTTCGGGCATTTGAACAGACTTGTAACAGAAACATTCGCCAGTTTCAACTTCTCCTGGTCTTCAATCATCTTCGTAATGCGAGCCTCTTCCATCCGTCTCTCATCCTCCGTCATGAGTGCGGAACGGGGAAGTTTCAGAAACTCCTTTCCGCTCATCGCGCGAGTAGCTAAACTACGCCGCAGCTGCGTCATACCGGGCTTCTCAAGTTGCTCCTGTAAATGCTTGCGGTCCTCCGGCTCAACCACGTCGCGGCAGAGCTCCTCAGCAACGACCTCCAGATCACTGGATGTGACACCCGGGATGGGTGGATCGGTGGGGTTATCCAGCAGCTTCCGCACACGGTGGACAAACCTCATCCGCACGCGCTCTCCGTTCTCCACCGATCGCAACGCCAGCGGACCGGAAACGTCGTTCACATCGGCAAAGGATGGCGCACCAGCCGCCAAAGGGCTCATCATGGACAATTCCATCGTGCTACTTTTGTTGGCATCATCCTGTCGCTTTCCAAGCCGGTATTGCTGGTGTCTTTTGATGGCTTCTATGGTCTCAACGGGCATGGCACGTGCCCAAGAAGAAACAATGGCCCGCGACAATGGCCATAACTTCTCTAGTTCTTTCCTGCCCAAAATACTGCCTACCGCCACGCCAATTTTTGTCGTCTCCAGCTGGCGCACCGTAACACTGACGGTGTCAAGATCACACAATTCAATGCGCAGCGAAGGGAGGTCGCAGATCGATACTGCCTCGTTGATCCGCCCGGCAATTTCAATCAGTTTCTCGTCCCGTAACAAATTCAACGCAGGCGCGGCGACGTGCCGTTCCTCTAATTCCGCCGCACGGCTGCGCTTGCTGACGGGTCGCTGGTTAGCCGCCGCATTCCCCGTGCCGCGCCGCATCCCATCCGTGGAAGATACAGACGCCCCTGTTGCGGTCACTACAGCTGCCGCTCCTGCTGCCACCCCATCACCCGTTTTATTCCCACCGCCGCGGTCTCCCGCTGCAAATTCGTACTTGAGCGGGTTCGCTGTCTCATCCGTTTCCGCACGACGTATCGCCGCAAGGAGGTCGGCGTCCGCCGTGACAGCCTTCTCCGAAGATGTCTCAAAGAAAGTAATACTTGTGGTGGCGCTCTTAAAGTGTTCCAGACTCGCCGGTGTTGTGGTGCCCTCGTAGAAGTAAACGGTGATGTCACAGCCCTCAGCACGGCTCTGGCCGTTCGCACGGAGCTCCTCGTCGCTAACAATGCGGGCAGGCCACCAGTCGTACCCCTCCATCTTCACCCACACACGGTCAAACGGCTCATACACCGGATAAGGTACCATCTGTTACACGATTGGCTCTCTTCTTCTTGCTCCTCCTCCTGTGCCTGTGTTTGTATGTCTGTCTATCCTGCAGCTGCCGGTCCTCTTCTTTCGTCGTCTGGCGGCTTATAAATAATTCCTTCTTCTTTGCTCACAAAATAAATGGGGGCACACACAACCCACAATGAGACGCGCTCCCTTTTTATTTTCCCACTTTGTTTAACTTAAATAAATGTCCTTTTTTCTCTCTCTCCTTTTGTGGATGCCCAAATGGACGCTTTGGGGATTCCACGCTGGGCAAAACAAAGACACGACGGGTGGTAGGAAATAACCACGAAAGAGAAAAAAAAAACATAAGACAGAAAGAAATAAAGTACATATTTTGGCCATGACGACTTACTCCCCTCCCGCTCTCCAGGCAGGCAAGGAAGTTCTTTTTCTACAGCCACAGATAGAAAGGAATATTTTTTATTTTTTTGCTCCATTGCCTCCCCCCCCCCTTCCTTCTCGCCCATTCACTCGTATTCCTCATGCAGACATACGCAGAGATAGAGAGATGGAGAGATAGAGACAGAGACGGATAGACAGACATCAAAAAAATCCATAAAGAAGCAAACAATAAAATTATCCTTCCAAAATGACACACATACATGCATACAAAACAAAAAGAAAGAAGAAGAAGAAGAAGGAAATGCACCAGGAGCACACAAACAAATATAAATATTGTCTTCTCTTCTCTATTCATGAAATTGTACACTTATGCTTGTGTGTAATATCATACATTGGGATATTTTTCGTTTGTTTGTTTTTCGTTTTTTCTATTTCAGTCGCCGCTTCCTAGAAACTTCACGTACAATCATTCCAGCATTCACCGCACAGAAACACATGAAAAAAAAAGAAAAAAAAACACGCAAACACCAATCACACGCCTGTTTATGTTCTTTCTTCCCCCGCAATTTTCAACATCTATTACACACCTTCTCTGCTACTATTATTCCTACCTTACAGCCACTGCTCTGTTGCAGGTTTCACGACAGCGCCTAGTAGTTCGGGTTCACCTTTGTCTCCAGTGCGAGCGCAAGCGGAGAGTCAGGGTCGATAGGTGGGAAAATGCTCTGCCGGCCAAAAAGCGTTCCAAGAATAAACAGCAGTAGAAATTTGGTGAAAAATCGAATGTCCCACACAAAGTCCTTGAAGCTGTACGTGCGGAAATATTCCCCTGAGGCAAGATAACGGCACTCATCAAAGAACCGCACAACACGATAGTGAAAAAGTTGTTTCTGTTCGTAGATATAACGCTTTGTACTGCTTACTGCGGCATCTGTTCCACTGGCGTTGTGTTCCGCAATCGTCTTGGCAATGCAGGCATCAACCGCGTTAAGTTTTCTCGCTGAGCGCTTCTCAATCTTGCAGGCTACCTTACAAAATGGCGCCAGGAACCTCCCCCTGGTAACGGTCTTAGAAGATGACATCTCTTTCTTTCTCTCTCCCTGTATTGGAGTTTCCTTTTCTCCCTTCGTCACCGTCTCCTGGAATCCAATTGTGCAATGATATATATATATATATATATATATATATATATATATATATATATATATCAATCTATATATATTATTTTTAATGAATATGTCTTTTTGTGTCTGACCCCCCCCCCCCTTTTTTTTTTTCTGTTGTTGTTGTTTCTCCCCCCTCCCCTCCTCCTCGTACGGGTGGTTGAAATGAGTGGTGGCAAAAAAAAAAGGATGAAAAAAGGGATGATTAATAATTTATATATAATAAAATAATCTTCCGGGCAGCTGGCCAGATCATGACAATCTATGGAAACCAAACACGTTAGGAAAAGAGGGTTCGTTAGTTAATTGCTTCAATGCTTTCTTTTCATTCAATATATAGAATTCTGTGGACCACCAGCATGGTCCTTCGTTCTCAGTTAGGATCTGAATTATTTATTACTTACGAAGTGGCAGACTTTGGGGTCCTCCAACCACAAGACCCCGCCGCGTGATGGGAATCAAAAGGGGTGAGTGGGATGGCAAAATAAAAGCAAATATTATCCGGCCTCTATCCGCTCCCTGCACCTACAAAGTCGCGTTCTTCCCAAAAGATTCATACGGTAGAAAGTATCATAAAGAATACATTCATTTTATCAGGACATATATTAGATTAATTCAGCCAGCTCTCCCACGTTCATTCTTTTCACAAGCTCCTAGACAGGCTGAAAGAAAGACGGGCTAAAAAAGTAAGAGAGCGGAAGGAAGGGCAGTGACCTGCACTCGCTGCCAAAACAACAAAAACAAGAAGAAACTTTTAAATTCACTTTTACTTTTGTTACTTTGATTTGCTCACCCCCATGTTTTCCCTTTTCGTCATTCTTCCCGCGGCCAAAAGGTCAAGCCACACACGCCAAGAAAACGCATGGAAGCAAACGTGCTGCATGCATCCTCTTCCCTAAAACACACGCGTGGATCTCTTTCCCCCACAGCACATCAAACAGAGACTTTGTTGTTGTTGTTGTTTTGTTTGTGCTTTTTACTGTTTTTGTCCAACTGAGTAAACCATAAGGGGATGCACAAATGATACGATGCGTGAATTAACATCACTGCAAAGTATGCATCATTCCTTTCCTCTTTATCCTTCTTTACATTAGGTCGTTTGTTTGATTGCCGTCATGCACATATGCGTCATCGCCGTCGGTACCGCACTGCGCTCGTGCTGGCACCATCCACGCATGTACCGGAAAATTTAACACTTCCGCCCTCACGCATGTGACGTCCCATCCCTCTTCCTCCATGTTACTATCATTTGTTTTTGTTTTACTTTTTGCTTCTCCTTTTTTCGACCGATTGCTGCCTACCGCGGCCGCCTCTTTGCCAGAAGCGACTCCATCCGGTCAACGATAACTTTCGTCACAGTTCCTATCCCCTTCGTGCGCCCCTCACGGAAGATGAGCTGCTGCCCCACCTTCATGAACTCGGGACGGTAGAGAAAATGAAACCGCACAAGTGACCGATCGCCGGTGCGGAGAACCTCCTGCGCCACGTACACGATGCGGGCGGACTGCCGCACGGTGGCAGAGTGAATGACAGGCTCATAGTTCACCAATATCGTAGTGGAGTGGTAGAGGATTGTGACATCCGCCTCAAACTGCCAATATGCCGCAACCGGGTGGTGCGGGTCGGCGAGAATGTTGCCTTTGCGTATGGCGTTACGCTTCTCCTTCTTGAGGCAAAATGCGGCGTTGCAACCAGCCACCGCCTCCTGCTGTTCCATGCCCTTCACATGAATGGATTTGATGTGCACCGTGCGATACGCGCCAAAACTGTCTGGGCCAAGAAGCACTGCGTCATTCACGTGAAATATGCCTTGCGTCACGATTCCTCCAACAACCGTGCCAACGCCGGTCACAAAGAATGTGCTGTCAATCACCATTTCTCGAGGTTGCATCCGGGCCTTGCGCCAATCTTTTCGCAGAGGGAGGAGATTTAAGAAACGAATCAGGTCCTGAATACCGTCCCCTGTAACGTTGCTCACCTCAAAAATAGGCACTATGCGGTCGATACGCAGGTTTTTCGCAGAAAGCACAACGTCTTCTATACGACGCACCGGGTAGGGCAATTTTCTCACGGTCGGAATTTTAAGCAACTTATTAATGCTTTTCAACGTCTCCTGTCGAACGTTTTCCGGGGTAGAGTCAATACGAGTAATGACCACAAAAAAAGGAATCCTAAGTGCAAGGCAAAGGGCAATGTGTTCTTTTGTCATGCGTTGAATGCCATTGTTTGCACTGATCACGATGCAGGCGTAGTCAGGCATATTCCGCGTCATACCGAGCACTGTCGTCTTGAGGTAACGCTCGTGACCGGCGAGGTCGTATAGCGTGAGTACCTTTGCACTCTGCGCCACCACCTCCTGTGCAAGCTGCCCGGCGGAAATTCCACCACCACCGCCCAGGCGCTTTAGTGCGGGAATGGTGTAGTTCACCACCTCTCCCGTCGAGGAGAGTCCAAGGAAATTCTCGCTGATGCTTGAAGTGCGCCCCGTTGTCACCTCATGCTTGTGCTTAAAGACAAATGCACGTGCGGAACCTCGTCCGTCGTCACGACAACCACGCGTAAGAACGGACGTGAGTGTTGATTTGCCGCTGTCTACATTACCGCACATGGCAAGGCGTAGGTCAATGTGCGTTTCCGACTCACTCTGACGAACAAGAAATTCCTGCGCAATAATCTTCGTCCTTTTATTCCCGGCTCCGTTTCCCACACCACCGCTACCATGATTACTCCTAATAGGACTGTTGCTGTTGACGTCGTTGCTGCCTGTCTCCTGAATCCCACGCGGCCCTTCTACCAGTGGCATGCAGCCAACGCCAAGACTTCTTACAGACTCCTGGAACTGAGCAACACGCTGCTGAAATTCCTCCATGCTACGTCCAGAAACAAGAAAAAAACATTCCCCTTGACCCTCCGTGATAGACGCCGCGATGGAGGACTCGCTGAAATCCTCCCTTCCAATGACAGTTCCCTTCCCATCGCATGACGTTGCCGACATATGTCTACTCAACGCCAGCGATTCACTATTTTGTGGGTCAACGTACCGTACAGCGGTGCTAAGGGTCAACTTTTTTCGAAGACTACTCACCAAAGCCTCACTGTTTTCTTTCAATGTGTGTTCACCCTTCTTGGCGCTAAGTGCCTGCAAAATAAACTGCGTCTCCGACAACTGCAGTTGACTTAATTGACTGTCGTCGATTTCCTTCTCCGCATTCTTATTTTTATCCTCGTTTGCATCGGTGCTTTTCTTGACATCCGAAAGTTCTCTGAGACGAGTGAATTCCGCTTTAACGGACTCGCTCTGTCCGTCCCAGAACACCGCAATGACGAGGCAAACCGCCTTCACTGTCTTAGATGCCGTCACAGCAGTCTCGTTCCTGGTGCCGCCGGTGGGACGGATGATGTCTGCCGCCACCTGCCCCAATGAAAGCAACGCAGCGGCGTGGAAGCGGTACTCGTCACCTGACGACGCACCAACGTTGCGGAGCACCACCCCAGTAACAGGGGGCGTTAAACGCTCCGCTACGACGTCACGCACCCATTCCGCGAGCTCCAACGTCTCCGGCTCCGCCAAGACGAGGCAGAAACACGGAGGTGTGTCGCCATCTCCTCCGCCGCCTTGCATGTGTTCCCCAGCCGTCTTTCCCCCTTTCCTCCTCGTCCCTTGTACGCAATATGTCCTTCCTCCTTCCTGCACACCAAGAGGAAAAAGAAGTGACCATAGCGTATGCGTTTATGCGTGATGACACAACCACAAAATAAAAAGAAAAGTAAGAGAGTGATATGGCATCACTTCAACAGTGCAACACATGCACACACACACACACAAGAACAAAAATGAGAGAATAATAAAAAATAAAAATAAAAAAACCTCCTGTCACTTCAGACAAGGAGCCCAAAAGGAGATACAAATAACAGGCACATGCAATTTTCCCGTGGTATTGAATTGGCTAGAGCGCTAAGTGACCGTGATGGCTCGATGTTCTTTGTCAGGGGAATAATAAAAAAAAAAAATACACGAAACAAGTGTCCACGCATTGCCGCCAGCATTTAAATATTTCTCTGAACAGACAGGAAGAAACAAAAGGGAAAAAAAAAAAAACGTATTGGAATTGAGAAAAAGAAAAAAGAAAGGGGGGTCGGAGTTGGGGGGAATAATAAAACAAAACAAAACAAAAAATAAATAAATGATGATGAGAATAATAAATGTCGACATCTCACATTCAACAATTATTTTTTTTTCCATCTTCCCCCCCTCCCCCCCCCCCAAAAAAAAAAAAAAAACTCACTCTCGTTGAATTCTTTTTATTTATTTTGTTCGCACTCATCATTATGTATTATCTATTAGGATGTATGCATACATCGTGTAAACAACACACATTTGTTATTCTTCTCTGGTTTGCATGGCACCGCAGTTCCCCCCCTCCCCTTTAACCCTCACCCCCTCACCCCCCTCTCTCTTCCTCTCCTCGCTAGCGTCCATCAGCGCACAGATAACATACTCACACTCACACACAAACGCACGTGTGTATATATAAATAAATAGATGGATGCAACAAAAGAAAATAAATAAAAAAGGCGGTACCACTAAGAAGTTGTCATTTTCGTCATGTCCGCCGTACGATTTTCAAAGCGTAGCACCTTCACCGCACCGCTGTGGTAACCAACAAAGAACACAGGCACATCGGGACGTTCCTGTCGCAAGGCCGTGATGGCACCAAGACGTGGGGTTTGGCTACCAGTAAAGAGAAACCCATGGTGCTCCACAAGAACAATACGGCCGTGTTCCATTCTCTCAGGCGGCAAACGCACAGCACGCCACAATGACAGACTGCCATCTTGATGCCCTGTAATGAGAAGCTGAATGCCAGAAGCCCACTCGAGTGTTTCATATGTCGTGACAGCTGTCATACTGGCAATAAAATTTTTGCTGTCGTCTACGGCAAAACCAACTTGCCCCGCCTCATCCTCCAAGTGTGGCGCGGTCTTGTCGGCGTTGGGGAGAGTGCCGACTCCGTACGGCTCGCCGTTCCTATCAAACAGCAAAAGATGCCGACGTGTGACTATAATGGAATTTGCATTTATGGGATCAATAGCTGCAGCCACCACGATAAGGTCGCCTGGGGTTGTCAAGGGAAGCAGGCGAGAGAGATCCAGTGCATGTAACTTCACCGTGTGGCAATGCTGAACACACCACACCGTAGGACAATCGATGCCACTCGTAGTAAAGCTAATAATACGGCCGTATTTTATGCTCAACGCAAATCCAGCGATGGGGTTGGTGTGGTTACACAATGTTGAGCTTAGCACCAGCACGCCATCTGTTCGGCTATGACTAAAACAATACACAGTACCACTGTTGGACCCGATTAAAATCAGCGTCTCACGACAACTTACACAAAAGGCGCTAACACTCGCGGGAATTCGAAGAACCGACTTGCAACGTACAGATGACAAAAAATGTCCTCGCGTGTTATCAAACCGCATCAACATATGTTCACTGTGGTTCCAACAAATTATGTGGTCCGTGTCATCAACCGGTAAAGAATACTTGTAACAACACATATTCATTCCACTTCGTGTCGTGACAAAATCAAGTACGGGACTCTCATGAATTTGGAAGGCATCTGAGACGCTCTTAGGCATGGCTTGGAAACTCCCCGGCGCTGGATCCTCTAATGTGTACCATGTCTGTGGTGAGTCTAGAGCATGCATGACCATAGAAAGCACCTTTGGCAATTGTTCCTGAAATGCCGTCGTATATGTGTTGCCGCTGCACAGCACATTACCGCCAGTCGTAGAATGTGCACCGCCCGTGCCACCGGTGGAAAGCATAGGATGACATGGTTTCAGTTCCCGTTGTGCAGGGTGGCGCTCTTGAAACAACTGAATTGGGGTCTGCCCAAAGTTGTCCACCTCCGCAATGATGACATCAATGTCATGTGGATTATCACACTTTTTTAAAGCCTGAAGAACCTCCTCACCGTACGTCATGCGCTGAAACACATTGTAGCTCTCAACAGCAAGTTTTCCACATCGACGTACACCAAAGATCAGATCAATCCAACGATGAATGTTCTGCAAAACAAAATTGCTCTCCAGTGCGTATCGCATGACGGATATAAACACCTGCGTCGAGCCCTTGGCCCAAGGAGGAAGTCTCACGTCATTCACAACCGTACCGTCGGACTTTTCGCCAAACTCGCAATGATTTGCATTTACAAGAAACATGCCATCAAAGAAGAATTCTGGCATTAACTCTTTACAGTCTGTGGGGCCATGCACACACGATTGAAAGGAGGCATCAATGGAATCAAATAAACGCGTGGCTACGTCAAACTCACCGCCTTGAAAGATGCGTGCAAAAGTTGTAAATGGCTCCACACGAATGAGAAAATGTAATACCCCTCCACTCGTAGAGTAGTGCGTGCCATGATGGAATGGCTGAACGCCTTCAAAGTCCGGATCGGCTTTTTGCACCTCCACCATTTGCTGGTAGACTTGCATCACTTTCTGACGTCGTTCCTCCGTTTGTGCCCCCATAGGAAGCGAGAGATCACGATATGTTTTGGGGGAGTCCATGTCAAGTTCACTTGACTTGTAATCGGCAAGCACCCATGGATAGATGGGGTATTGGTTAAAGTCTCTCCTTGTACGGCCCGCCACAGAATTAAGAAAAGTGATATAGTCATATGTAGAGACTGAACCTGCTGCCCAACGGATAAGCATCGAACGAATACTAGCGGTTCGTTGTGAGTGGTCAAAAAATTCACAGCGTTGCGTACCAAGGACGTCCTTCAACACAGCAAGAAACTTGTCTCGTGCAGACGTGTTCATAGATTGATGTGTATCAACTAGAGACAACATGGGACCATCGTCATACATGAGCTCAAAGAGAATGGCGGTATCCTGGTGCATGTAATATGCCATGCGTACACTCCGAATGTTCTGCAGGAAATACACCCAAAATAGATCCCTGTAGGAGTCTCCAGATGCCTGTCGAACCGAGTGTGCAATTTTGGTTCCATCATGAAGTTTCTCTGTCTCAATTCGTCGTCGCTTCTTTCCGCCGCCATCTGTAAGGAAACGCTGCAGCTTGTTTGTCATAGAGGCTGCGAAACTTGAGGCCGTGAGCTGAGAGCCCCACTTGTTTTTCGAGCTTTTTGTCGTGCTGATGTGGACGGGAAGAACAGGCTCTTCCCTCTCGTCGTTTTCGCGCTGGCAGAGAATAATGTCCCCCTCCACCGTAATGCGGGAAAACCCAATCAATTTCAACGAGGAGTCTGTGAGAAGAATCAGACACGGTGTTGCATGAATTCCATGAATGCGGAAACCGTTGCTAATGAAGCGTAGAACCTCATTTGGCTCAAGGAGGTATCGGAGCAAAGAGAGTGCGGAAGGGGTCACACAGCAACTAATATCCACAAAAGGAGTACCTGTATGAAGAATATACGGTCGGCAACAAATCGCAAAAGGCTGCACCAAAGTAGAGATGTGGTTGTGCTGTTGCTCACAGTTGTCTGTGCCCAATACAGTGGACGCAGCATCTTTTGAAACGTGATTCGATATCACCGTTGTGTAGTTCCCACGCAAATCTAAATAATTTAATACACGCACACGGGGGTCATTTTGCTGCAGAGAACATTGTTGTTTTACCAACCAATGCAATTGGGATACTTTCAAGGGTGAGATGGGATCGACACATGAGGAGAAGCGGGCGGTGTATGCCTGAACCAGTTCCGGTGGTCGATACTTATCTCTAATATTTATTGTTTTGCTGTATGCTTCTTTAAATGTATTAATGCGCTTCACATATTCACAACGTTCCTTCAACATGGACTTGTAGGCCATATCCGTCTTTGTCTTGGGTCGACCGGAAATAAAACTGTGTATTGTCGTCATATTTTCTTTGCAGTATGTTTCAAAGGCTACCACAGAAATGGCCTCATCCTCTATAAGGAGTGTTGCCGCAAATTCCTTGTAAAGTGAAATGCGTTGCCTTAACGCACTTGCAGAGAGTGCCTTGTGTAGCTCCTTACACCCTTCATATGTGCGCATCAGAAGGCGTAGCGTTAAGATGACAAGTTCTTTCCGCCTCGCTTCCTCCGCTTCATTTATCGAGGTTGGCGGTAACGACGCGTAGACACGAAAGAGAACACGCAGTAAACACTCAAGCATGTCCTTCATGATCCACTGCCGACAGAGAACGCGCTGCAGTAGCATGTACACAATCTCCATCTGTTCATGTGTAACCCCATTGGGTGATGGTTTGTTCAGCACGGCAATGCAACTCTTCACGATTTGTGAGCGCAGTTGTTGCTGTGAACGCTGTGGCCACGAAGAGGAGGCCCATCCAAGCAGCCACACAAAGTACGGGGAGAGGCTTGAGAGCCTCATCACATCAAACGAAATAAACTGCACCAACAGATCATTGAGCCGACAAATATTAAAGATAAAAACATCCGATACAGAGCCCGGCAGAGAAGTAAAACTTCGTGCGCTGTTTTCAAATCCAGTTCCCTTTGGCGAAGAGACAACAGAAGTGTTGGGCTCCACGAAACGCTCAGACAAATCCACACACACCAGCAACTGGTCAATAAAAAATTGTGTCAGTGTCAATGTCACCTCTTCGGTACTGCACATGGCGCCGGTGATAAGAATCAGCTGAAAGAGCAGCGCCCCACAGGAGCCGTATGTCTGTCCCCCAACCCACCCTTCGGTGACAGGCAAGTTGAGCAATGAGGCAAGAACGGTGTTGCACAACACCCCAACGGCACACTCCTGCAGGGACTTTGCATTGAAAGACTGCAACTTGGCAAAGGGTGCAAATGAGCCCATCGAAACATCCGCACTCATACTCCCACCCATTTCAGAACGCAAAGTAGTCTCTTCAACAGGCAAGAAAAGTTGTTCAAGTCCAGAAGAAAGATGTCTGTCCTCCTCGGAAGAAGTAGCAGCGTCTGTCATCTGGTCCACCCTGCTGCCACTGCCACTGGCAGCAGGCGCGTCGTCGTCCTCCGGCAGTGATGCCACCTCTGTGGAAACAGGAGTGGCAGCCAACGGTGGTGACTTGGGAACATCTCCATCACCATGCAGAAAAGAATTTGGTGTACAAGAACTCGTTTGCCTTACGTGAAGCTCTCTGGGGGCCGATGCGGTTAACGGCATGTGTAGTTGGTTTTCAAAGTATTTCTCACCTTTTACCCTAAATTTTTCTTCCCTTTCAACCCATTTATTCTGCTGGTGTACTCCGTGTTGCCATTTTCCTCCTTGCTCTTTTTTTTCAACTGTGCTGTCATCATCACCTTCATCACCATCGTCATCATCATCATGTTTGGTCTCCTCTTCATTGACCGTGTCGTGCAAAACCGGCAATAAATGCGACTCATCAAAGATTTTCACATGAGGTGGAAAAAAATCGCTGCCTGTCGTGTTTTCCTTAATGAGTCTATGCAGCGACGTGGTCGAAGCGGTAAAGGGCAAATCTTCACCTTCGTGTAACCCTAGCTTTTCTTCAAATCTTGCCGAAACGGCTTCCCGCTTCAGGAATGTTCCGAAAAAGGCCAGAACCTCAATTTGATATGGCGAAAGTGTACACGGCACAAAGAGACCGGGCTTAAGCGGAAGGCTCTGAAGTGTGCGGAGTATAAAGAGGGCCTTTTCTGGCTCCACATCCGACACCATAAGGGGCGTGTGGCCACTCACATTCTGCTGCCGCACCCGCCTATATCGTCTGCGTTGAATGGCTTTCCATAAATAAAGGCACACACGCAGCGCAGCAAACGCCCTACGATACCGGCCGAATTGCACGGGTGTCTTTTTGTTACCAGCCGTCACGTCTTCTTTGGAAGCATCCTTCTTGAGTGACAATGGGATCGACCTACCTCCGGTTGATACGGACACTAAGTGGCCCGTTTTCTTTGCCTGTGGGGGAAGTCGCCTGGCATATATCTGAAGCATAAGTATGCTACATACCCGTGCAAGGCTAAAATATTTGTGCAGGCGGTAGGAGCAATACAAACGTCGCTGCATCGCAGAACTAATGTCAGACGGTCGGAAACAAGCAGGCGTGGATGATGCCGCAGTTAAGTATAACGTAAGCAATTTAGAAAAGATGGGTAACACCACGGCGTCTAACTCCGGCGTCATGGAGTCCAAGATTCCAACCAACTGTTGCAGCATCGGATGTTTTGATGAAAGGACGTCAATGCGCTTCACAGCACCCACGCTGAGGCTCAGCAGGAGCAAAAGTAAGTCTTCATTCAGGCAATGTGGGGAGAGGGTATGCACAATGACTGCGGGATGATGCATCACTTCATTGCGCAGGTCCATATTGAACCGCATCGCCTCAAAGAAGAGTCGTGTCGCGTATACAACGCATGCCACATCTGCAAAGCGCGAGACACAAGCAGCATACCAATTTAGATCCACAATTATTCCAAATGCTGCGGCAAACTTCCCATTGCAGCAGCACTCCACAAGACTGCGGAGAATCAAACAAGTAGTTTCAAATGCACCGTGGAGCGTTACACTTATCTGCGAGAATCGAGCTTTGGGAATTTTGACTCGCAAGGCGGGTTGATGGCGACTTGTCGCCTCCATCTCCACCGGCGTGAGCACCGCCGCCGTGGACGCGATGACATGAACAATATTTGGTTCAAAATCCGTTGCAATCATGATGTGCTTTAAACATGAAATCACGCGGCCACGTAAGACAAAGGGAAGTGAGACATTTGCGTAGACCAACCCGTTAAGAACACTGTCGACAAATCGAAAGGGTATAATATAATAGGCGTTTCGCCTCGCAAAACGGCACGAGGCAACTGTAAACAGTCTCTCCACACCTTCTATCAAATAGAGCGCAGCGTCCAGTGGCATATCAGCAAAAAGTTCAATATCCCGGAAAATGTGATCAAAGACAAGTCGATTTATAATAAATGGGTGGAATTCATCATTGACACTCATCTTCGCTGTGGCAAGATGCAGAAGACTGTCGCAAACAGCCGGGGTGATGAGATGGGCAAGACAACGAAGATGAAAGTCAAGTAATGCGTATGTCTGTACATCCATAGTACCTCCACTGGTGGTGCCCCGGATGCAGTTACATGTAAGTGCCATGTATCTTTCCAACTCCTCCGCACTGGTGGACGCTGCAATCCACTCAAGCATGTAAACAAGTCCACCTCGGTTCAAAAAGAGCGTACGGTAGTCAATCCAATTCTTTGGCGCCTCGGCGTAGGTTCCAGTCAGCTTGGCCAGAATCGGGTAACCCCTGGACTCCTTCTGTAGAACGTCAACCAACATGGAATCACGAGTTTCATAGGGTGAAAACACGGCAATACGGTCTTCAATAGGCAACTTCTCATGCGTCTCCGACAGCTCACGTGGTATCTCGCACTCAAGAATTTTACATACATTCGGTTTATAGCCCGTCGTGGCAACATACGCCTCCACCTGAGGTGTCGTAAGCTCCTCATCCCACAGCACAACCTCACCAATTGAGAAGAGGGAATCGTGCACAGTGGTATTTACAAAACCAATGTTCATAACCACCTCCGAGTGAGAACGAAAGTAGGGTAATGAGCACGTCCCAACTTTATCAGCATTAAGATAAACAGAGACGGTATGTGCCATGCTCATGACAACAATAAAATGAGCCCATCGCTGAGGTTCAAGATCCGGTAGTGCATGACCTTCATTAACCGGCACCCTCTTCCCATCATGCATAATATTCACACTATCTCCACCTGCAATGCGGATAGACGCAAGAGATGGCGACAAAACTTCACCATCAATAAACTCAAATAATTGTATATCGCTATATATTTCTTCAAAACGAAAGTATGCAGAAACCGAAAAGCCCTTCTCCGGCCATCTTCCCAGCGTCACAGCGATACCACCTGTGCAACTAAAACGTAGCTCCGTGCGCTCTGGTGCCTCCTGCAGAATAGGTGTCCAAAAAGATTCAATATCACTTCGGTTACCAAAATACGGCAAAACACGGTCTGCCACGGCTGCGTCAAGGTCCAAGTACGGCAGTAAAGCCGTATGTTTCCTCTGCAATACCCATTTCAAAAGAGCGTCGGAGCGTACATTTGTTGTCATCTTTAGAACAAGATGCAAGGCGGAGAGAAGGTCGTTCTCCACATTCATGGCATGTTCGTGTGCATAGCAAAGTAAGGGTGGGACAAGATCAATAAATATCGGCTTCTCCACCGAGCAATTTGGAATGGGCAATGTAAAGTGCCCATGTGTATTTATTCGACGTGTGCGGCTTCGGTATTGATCGTACTTTGAGGTGGCTGCGTCAAGAACGGACTGGGTGATAAGAATAAGGTACTCCGCCCCCTCCAAAAAATGAAGGCTTTCGGTGAACACGTGTACCAGTCGTGTGTCTTCAAGCTTCGGTCCTCGTCCCTGCGCCGACTCCGACAGAGAAAGAAAACAAAACAACTGTCGAATAAGACTAGGAAAACTCTGTACGTCATGCGGGGCACGTAAAACACGTTCTAACACAGCAATAACAGCGTTGACACAACCGTGTTGAAATAACCACGCTCTACGTTCATGCTTGGCATCCATCGATACCTCTGAAGAGACAAGCCCTGCAGAAAATATCAGTAGCAACTGAATCAATAGGGATGAATCTGCATTGCCAATGACCTTCGCGTATGTGGGATAAACTTCACCAAAATCCAGACTGCTGGCGATGCACTTTCGCCCTAATTCCGATAGCTGGGCATCATTGGCCCAAAGAAGGGCAAACAACACCTTCAATAGTTCAAAAGAAAGAAAACCCGGATCTCGCTGCAGGAGAATCACAAATACACTACGCATCGATTTAATGGTGTCACTGGGCTCCGCCCGCGAAGCGTCCTTCTCCATGGACGCAAAGCTGCTGTTTTCGGAGTGCGATGCCACCCAATTGAAGTTTATGGTGGGCGGCGTAGAAGGAATGGACACCGTGGAGGCACGCAGAAAGTCCATTGTTGTCAACGGCACCCCACCCAATTTAAGCAACCTCACCAGCACTTCCATGAAGACCTCCTGTGAGCGCTTGTTGAGATCCTCATCGTCGTTACTCATCAGAGCCGTGTACCACACCCTTACAACAGGGCCAAAAAGGGAAAGAACCGCTTTGTGAATCCCACCAAATGATTTTGTGGCTCCCTCCTCCACCTTTTCTTCTTCTGCTTCCTTCACTTCCCCCCTCCAGCGTAAAGAAAGTAGCGGGAGTTCAATAATATCGACCGTCTCGCCTGACAATGGGATCATGTGCAAAACGTGATACACGTGCCAGAGACCCGCAACAATTTTTTGAGCCAGTGCAGCATACATCATATCATCCTCGATGGACGTACACGGATATTTTTCACTCGATTGTTCATGCGTTTGCAGATGTATTTCATGTGGAATTTCCTTCTTATTCTTCTCCTCCTCCACATGTGGTACGTCGTGGATTTCTACAGATGGCGTACACAAACCTTGATCGTGTGCCCGCAGCGTCGTTAGAAATGAACGCATCACAAGACGTCCCTCAGATGCCGCGAAAGCGCTAGAACTTCGCATACTGATTTGAGTGAGTAATTTGCAAATGGATAGGCGAATTGAGAGAGGTGTTGTGGCATCTGAAAACATCGCGTTCAACAATTGAGTCAGACTAAGTAGAAGATTCACGTATGTCTTGTTGCTGTACCACCATTCCTCTCCATCAAAATCCAAAGACAAACACGTCGGCGATGGCGCGTGATCGAAAATCATATCGCTAGTACCCCTTTGAAAAAAAGAACCAATAGGCTCATCGTCCGATGGTGCAGGACGTGATGCGGCGTGTGCATGAGTCAAGCCGGCAACACCACTGCCACGGGAAGCCCCCGGCCACACGCTCATCCATAACGATCGGGCAAGATTCGAGGCACGTGCCACACTTCCCTCCGGCAGCGCTGGTCGTGACACATGTATGCTACTAGTGAGAGAAACCATGGATGCATTTCGACTGCACATGCTTCCACTCAACGAATCGCCGTTTCCCGGAACGCACTGTGTGGAATTTTCCACACGTGACACCGTGGATTGCCTGCGTCTCCTCCGGCTGGATGTAAAGGGAGGAGTGCATAAAGTCCCTATACTCTGAAAGAGCGTTGAATCAGCGTCGAGAATGGTTGGGCAATGCCGCAGCAGGCGCTCTACAGCCCTTGCCAGATCGTGATTAAGAATTTGCTGCAGAACAATCTCTTGCCGAAGTACAAGTTCCTGACTCCATGGTTCATCGTCTTTTACTTGTAGTAATTGAAATAATGCCTCCAATGCCATGAGCACATTCTCATACATGGCAATCTGCGTAGAAATGGATGGTTTCTTTTCATCCTTGGGTGATGGTACGATGCTACGAGAACTGACATCTACGATATGGCATAGACCAATCACAACTTCCGGTGTCTCATGTGCCGCCACCCTCTTCACAGCGGCCACCGCAACATTGAGGGCTTCTCTACTTATCTCATCAAACGCATTCGTTCGTCCAGATGTTAAGTATTCAGCAAGAGCGGACTTTGTGGCTGGCAAACGCATAGTCGGGGTGGGCAAGGACGGTGTTGAGGAAAGAGCAACGCCCAGTCGCGTGGGGTCATCGCGGACAACGGGGCGAATAAGAGTACTGCTTGAGATGCGTAAACGAAGACCGTACAACAATTGGGCCACTAACGGTCTGGGTTCCGTATAAATGAGCGCATGCGCACACGCTGCACTTGTGGCACAGCAATGATGCAAACAACGCAGCATACCATGGATGGCAGAGACAGACGCCCTTGACATTTCATCCTTTTCCGAGCACACCCGCCACGATTCGTCACAGAAGGCACGAACCACTCGTGTCATCCAGTAAAGGTGATCTTGCTCCGCAAGCACCCTGCACACATGCGTGTGAAGTTCCCTCCCCCGTGTCTCCTCGCCGCCTTCCATACTAATGCAGCCTTTTGGCGAGCAAAACGTATCCAAAAGAAATAAAATATGATCGGTGCCGAGAGAAGAGACGCAGTCTAAAACTTGTAGGGGTGTTGCAGTGGGCGCAAGGCTCAAAAATGTAATCCGGATGTGATCCAGTAGTCCTTCACAGAAACGGTGCAACTCACGCAGCGCACCAGTGGAGACGTGCGACAACAGGTGTATTTGTTGTCGACTGGCAAGACGCCAAAACGCCACGGCTGCCTCCGCCCAAAGACGTCTTTCTGACAGTATCATTTCAGTAATATCCGACGCCGAAGGATTTGATGATAATATGCGCTGCGAGTCGGTATCTTTTAGATTGACTTGACGACTTTGACGCCCCAATGCCGCCTTCATGGCGTTGGAGAACTTCTCCACCCCCGACAAGTCCCTCTCAGACAACGCCGGCATTCCTCCGTAATTTACTTTTTCTTTTTTCCCTCCTCCTTTTTTTTTTCTAATTTATTTATTTATTTCCCTTCCAACCACTCACCCACACTTTTGTTTTGGTTTTCTTTTGTTTTCTGCCTTTCTTTCTTGTTTGTTTGTTTTTTGGGTGGGTGGTGGGTGGCTGGGGAGGGGGGTTGCGTGTCCGGCCCCGCTGTTCTCACGCCCCCCGTCGTCCCTCCACCGCCCGCCCACTTCACAAGCGCAGCAGCAGGCAGCCCCCCCACCAGACACACACACACACACAAGAAAAAAAAAAAAAGAAAAAAAAAAGAGGTCACCGGCCACACAACGTTCTGCAACGGAGCGGACCCAATTCCCCCTTTTCCACACAAACAAACAAACAAAAAGGAAAAAATGGCGCCTCTTCACACGCGTAGCACTTATGAGAGTGCAAGAACTATTTTCTTTGTGTGTGTATTTATGTGTAATTTAACTGGACCTCCTTCAAAGCTCCTTTTCACCACCGCCATGTTGATTTGAAGACAAAAAAAAAAAAAAAGAAAGAGAGAGAGAGAAATGAAATGAGACAAACAGGTAATAAGAGACACACAAACAGACATATAAAGTAAGCGATGCAAAGGAATTTAAAAATAAATAAATAAATATAAATAAAAGAATAAAATAAAATAAATATAAATAAATATGTGTATGCTCATTTCATAATAATAATAACAATTATTATTATTATTATTATTTTCTTCTAAAGTGAGAGGCGACATGTAAACAGTCACCGCAGTGTTCTTCAGTCTTAGCGGCAGAGCGGCAGTTACGACTTGTCTCCATCGCACCTGTTCTCCTCCCTTTGCATTTCCATTTCCCCCCTCTCCCTTCTTTCATCACTTTTCATTGCTGCCGTCCTCTTCCCCTACAGTCGTGAGCGGAAAAAAAAGAAAAAAAGGGGAGGGGGGAGGGGAGGTTAGGGGAAGAAAAATAAACAAAATAATCATCGGCCAACCGCAGTTTTGTCACCCGCGGCCAAAACACATCCCCCTCCCCAATGCACACACACAAATCCATTCCCCTTTCTCTCTCTCTCCCTCTCTCTCTCTCTCTCTCTCATTACGTCAGGGGGATCTTCGCAAGGAATAGATCCACGGCAATCTTTTCATTATTATTTATTTTTCATTTGTTTTGTTTATTTGGGTTCAACTCCCCGCCTTCCCACAGCGGCTGTGCGTGTTGGAGGCGGAAGACAAGAACAACAACAACAAAAAAAGACGTGAGGGCAAACAGTTCACATGCATGCAGGCACCGAGGGTGTTATTTCTTGCAAAGCAACAAAAAGACATGATCACATCTTTCATTTTTTCTTTTTTTCCCCTCCACACACACACACACACAAAACTGCTTTAAAAAAAAAAGTAAATAAAGAAATATAAAGAAAAAACACCGCAGAACAAAAATCTCACACTTTAATGGTGATTATCAGTCAAATTCTAGTAAATTTGTAAATAATTTGCCTTTGCCACTAAGCAAAATAAAATAAAATAAAATAAAATAAAATAGGAGGGGGGGGGGGCATACAAACACAAATACAAATATACATGTACAAACGAACATACATACAAATACAGTCTATGATGTCACAGAGCCCAACGTGACGTGTACAAATTGCAGGATACAAGGATGCCTTCAATGACACCAAGCCAAACCAAAAACGCTCCTCTGTCTCTTCTCCTTCCCTTTTCTTTTCCTTTTTTTTTTTTTTGCTGTTTTTTTTCTTTTTTTGCTTCTCTGTATCGAGGCGCAATGCATCCAAATTATACCTCAGGCGAAAAAAAAAAATAAAAATGAACAACCCACAGAAATACACAGAGAGAGAGAAGAAGAGAGACGGCACAACATTGTCTAATTTATATATATGTGTAGATAGATAGATGCGTTCATGACTCTCAGATACGCTTCAGAGCGGCACGCTTCTTTTCCACCGCCTTTTTGGAAGCAACAACATTCGTGGAAGTTCCACTCACAGCGCTCCGTTTGTTTAACGCCGATTCCGATGCGTTACGGAGTTGGGAGCTCACAAAGCCTTCTGACGCAGGCAAACTGGCACTGCCGACATTGGCGATCCCTCTACTAAGCAGCTGGCCATTTTCTCGACCGTCGTCTGAGAGAAATGGCGGCGGTACATCGTGTGGTGGTCTGGTGCCCTTCATGGCGTGTATTTTAGTCATCATTTCCGCCTTCCGTCTGTAGGCATCATAATCCTCAAGAAGAAGACGGGCTGCCTCCTCGTTCAACGCACTCTCCGCATTTGGCTCAATCAAGAGGCAGCGGATAATTGTAAGCACATGACGCAACCCAAGACTCGGCTTCCAGTCTTGCTTAAGGACATTGACGCAAATGTCTCCCTTTTCTGCCACATTGGGATGAAAAATTTTCGTTCGGAAGACCCCACGCGGCGGTATCTCCGGGTATCCCTCCTCGAAGTACAGCACAACGTGAAAGATGCCACCGCTAAACGGGGTCCCTTCTGGCCCTGTGAGGTCAAAGAGCAACTCGCTCAGGTTGTCGGACCTGTGAATGTGCACACCATCCGTGGGGTTCGCCTCAATGTCTTGAATTTGACGCATAATAAGACGCATCGCACTGGCACCGATGGACATTTGAAAAGGTTCTAAGACAGACACACACACACACGCAACAACAACAAAACAACAACAAAAGAAACGATTCCTCACGCTCCTGTAAAGCAAAAAAGAAAAGAAAAAAAATGAAGTAAAAGTAATGTCACAATATTTCCACAACCCACAGCCATCTTTGCCAGCAATTTACAAAAAATAAAAAAGACGTCACATCACAAGGAAGTGGGGAAAAAGGGATGCGTCGCGGTGGTGTACAGCAACACGAGACAAGTCATGAAGGGTGGTGTTTCAGCTTTCAGTTCCTTTTCCTTTCCTTTTCTTTCTCCTTTTTCTTTCCGTCCTCATTCTTATTTTCTCTCAACTCCACTTGGCCTTCCTCCTCCCTACGAAGGGCACCCCTGCACCGCCGTTAGGTACAGAACTGCCTGCTTTTCCTCATTTTGCTGTTTACTCAATGCCAACGGAGCATTGAAGTGGGGAAGTACATCTAACTGAGACTCACAGGCCTCCACAATTTCAATTTCACGTCGGTGACAGCGCTCCAGCATAGCAAATAAAATACATGTAAGCCTCCCACGCGCAAAAAACTCCTCCTCCACGATTTGTTGACGCTTGGGACCTTCCAAGAACTTCTCCAAAGCCTCCCGCTGCATCATACAAGATATAGCAAGACGTCCTTTTTCTTCCCAACTACTCAAACAGCCGCGTCCGTGCTGATCATTTAAATCAAGTAACTTAAATCGGGTACAACCTGAGATTCTCCCGCAGGCGATGGCTCTTGGCATCACTGCACCGTACAGGTGGAAAAATAGATCTGTTTGCGCCTTCAAAGAGATACTTATAAGACCGTGGGCATACTGCGCGTGTATTTGCAGTTCTTCAATGACAACACGGAACAGGGTCTCTGTGGCAATCAATAAGCGAGTAAAAAGCCCCTTCCGGGCTTCCAGCCATGTTTGGATAATCTCCAACCGGGATTTTTCCTCCCGCCTCCATAAACTGTTCAGTTGTTCCAATTGTCGCATCTTGCGCCCCCTGTAAGTTAAAATCCACCGCCGCAAGAAACAGGTGAGTTTTTTTGTCCCAACGACCAAGCATCGGTGTTCAAAGACATAGAAATCCCATATTGGAGCAATTTGGTTGGATTCCTCCTCCAAGATATATTTCCGACAGATTTCCTCCATGATAGTTATTTCCTCAATACCGGCTACCAGTGCTGGATGGATCCAGTTTAACGTCGCGTGTGGAGGCATGGGAAGAGTAAGAAGCGCCTCGTGACGCTCCTTCTCCACAATTACTTGACGACAGACACATTCATCACGCAGCAACATTGGAATAAGGCTGGAGACCTCGCGCGGTCCCAATCCCTGAAGCCCTGTTTGCGACTCGAATGAGGAATGACATACAGCCCAAAGCTGCTCTCTTCCTAAAGGGTCTGTTCGACCCTTTATAGCCAAGTATTCGTTGGACGGTGTTCTAAACAATCCAGAATCCTGCTGATGATCCCCTACACCGATACTCGTTATTTTAGAGCAGCTTCCATGCGACTCTCCCTCTGACAACAATAAAGGTCGCTCCATTGTGCCTGGCAATCCCAGTTCCCCGGAAGAAGCCATTTGAACGCCCTTAGAAAGAGTTGAATGTCCCAATTTCTGAAGTCCAAACAAGTATTCCAATTGTGTCAGTGTGGAGGGTGACCACAACGGGTGGTTTTCTTTGCGTACAACCGTACGGATATTATAAATAGGGAGCTCGTGTTTTGCTGTAATTGACATCTTGTCAACTAAAGCTGGCATCGCCACCTCGGGGTCTAAACTGGCCGTCCGCAATTCACTCAAGTGGCCAGAAACAATTTGCGGCAATGGGAGAGTGACAGATATTTTCCGCGTGTGAGAAATAGGTAACTCGTCAAATTTGCCAACATGACTTGTTAAAAAGGAAAGATTTCTTCGGCTATGAGATGCTGTCGTACTGGAGACGCTTAGAAACAGCAGACTGCTCCTCGATTCGGAGTCCACGATCCAACGACGGTCCTGTTCATCTTCTTCTGTCAGTTGCACTTCCTGTGAGACGGGTAAAGAGGGTGTGATTACTTGTCGTCCCTGTCCCTGTCTCATTCTCAGGCGCCACGGTAGAGCGGCAGGGTGTGTTTCTCTTTTTCTTTGTGTATTGGGCTTCCTTTCTTCCGCTTTTCTTTTCGCCAAACTCCCTGTCGTGAATTCCACCCAACTTTTAACTCCTTCGCCGGCCCGCCCTATTCGTTGTGCAATCGCAGTGGGGGGAGGGGGCGCCACAAGAAACAAACGACAATGAGAAGAAAAAAAAAAAAAAAAAACAGGCATGGGAAAAAATAGCAACAAGACCTGGACAGAAAAATAAAAGGGAAACCTCCAAATGAGCCAGAAAAAAAAAAAAAAAAAGAAGACGCTTGTCACTTTACAAATACCATTAAATAATTAAATCCATATGGAAGCAACCAATGAGACAACAAGGGAAGAGCAAAGGTATGTGTATGAATATACATGTATGTATGCATGTGCTTATGTATACTTCTCACCACACCCGCAGGCATCGGTGTGGCACTGAACTTCTACGTTGTTGCAGTTCTATAACCAAGAGAAACAATCCGACATCTGCAGAATTGTTTTCGCGCCGTTGTTGTTAAATATAACACAACAATAAACCCTCGCCTTCGCCTTCCCCTCCCCTCCACATGCACACGTGCAACACACAAATAAAAAATAAACAAAAGAAAGTAATATGAAACGTTCATTCCTTCTATGCGGCGAAAAGAACAACAAGAACAAAAAAACAAATGCCACGGTTGTTTCATGAAAAGTAGGACGAGGCATTTTCCTTCTCCTCGCGGAGCAGCGAGTGATTCAACCGACTCAGTTCATCGTTACCCGAAAGGAGAGCTTCTGTTCTACTGAGTAGTTGTTGCAGTTCCCACTCCATTTTTCTCTCTCTTTGCCATTCCGTCTCATCAAGATACTGCAACTTCAATGCAGCCGTTTCATTCATTACAGCCGTGCGTGCCTCTGGAGAAAGACGAGAAAAGCGGCGGAACTGTAGCGCGTGAGCTACATAGCGATACATTCGATGGTGTTGAGCACACTTCACTAGCCGCATTGAACACTGCGTGGCGTCACGGAAAAGGCAAGTGGCCACCAAATTTTCCTCTCTATCATCCGCACCCGGGACAAGAAAAAGAATCGTGCGGTCGTCAAAATGACAGCGGATGGTGCCATTTGTCAGCGCCACAAAGGTTCCAACTGCCTCTATGGAGCTTGTCAGGAAGACCACGTTTCCATTCGCCGCGGCTTCGGCAAGAGCGGGATCATTGGACACAAAACGCATCTGAATTCGCTGCAATTCACTTTGTGCGGCTTCCGCCACCCCTCCTTTTGCAGCGAGGGTGGGTTCCCCCGTCGTAAAACCCGTTGTCCCCGTGGCGTAGGCACCCGCATTCGCAGAGGCGATGTCACCAAGCATTTCTTGCTTATGTGCTCGTAGAGACGCGAGATTCAACTGCGAGAGCTGAATACATGAGGCACCCACATCAGGGAGGTAACGACCGCGATGAAGAGCAGATAATGGCGCTTCTTCAAGATTTCCACTAAAGTACAGTGGCGGGGTAGCTATTTTCGAAGTAATCAAACCATCCGCCTGCTCACTCGCCATCATGGATAACGAAGATTTGTCGTGGCTATTATTTTTATTCTGTCCATCTTGCCCCCAGACCATTTCAATAGGTTCCTCACCAACTTCATTCCCAGTACCTCTTTTACAATGCAGTGGAATAACTGGTGGAAGACCGAGTTCTCCATCTGGGCTCTGGTGGTATTGATGATATGTTCCATCGCGGCGCCAATGATGGATAACGTAACTCTGACTCTGTGGCTCGGCAACAACCAAACTCTCGTCCTCCCGCACCATGGCGAGCACAGTGCCAATTGCAGGATGTGGCACCCAACCTCCCCCTCGTGTTCCGGCCATCCCACATTTGCCGACGGAAAGAGGTTGTGCTATGGCCGTGCTGGAACTCCGTGCGAAAAGGCCCCAATACACGGCGTGTGGCACACGACCTGTCGGATCCGCG
>NW_001849418.1:76879-80523 GCF_000209065.1 Trypanosoma cruzi
CCATCCTCCTTTCTCTCCCCCACACTGCCGGCCGGAGCATCCGCGTCAAGTTGCAGAGCAGTCTCCAACATTTCTGCCCACGCTTCCGGCGGGTCCATCACGGGAAATGTTTGTTCCACCCACACAAAATGAAATGACCGCACACTTTCAAGCATTCCTGTAAAAACACCATGTTCATCAACAGGACGAACAAAAATGGAACGCGCCATGTTGCGTTCCACTGCCGGTGCGGGCCAACGCACTGAAAATGTTGCACGGCCACCATGCAATGTTAGTGAAATGCGACGGAGCGCACACCATAGAGTCGCTCGAGATCCACGACGCTCAAAAAGGCGTCGATCTGCTGCAATGACAAGTGAGTCAATCGGGCTGTTCTGGCGCCACACTTCACACGGTGTTGCCGTGAGGCCTGTGACAATCCGTGGCCGCGGCGAGTAAAAGTTGTAAATATGCAAAGCCTCCCGAACTTTATTCTCGTATTTGGAAAGTGTGAGGGGTGTGAAGAAGTATTCCCCCTGGCTCTTACTCTCCGCACCGTAAATGTCGCCCTCGTTAAAGCTCTTAGAATGACCACTGCTACCCAATGCAGCCTGCGAATTCAAAGGTGCGTGCGACACGCGAGGGAAGGCGACATATGTTTGCATTTCGTCACAAAAGGAGAGCACCGTGCCGTCTCCAAAGACAAAGTCAGCGGAGTTGTCCGTCCACGCACATGCCCGAACGACACGATCGGCAATCGCCACCTCGTTGTACACGGACACCGCCGAGGGCGTCAATCGCGAACGAGACGGCAAGGCGTCGTACGTGAAGTGCGGGGACCGCAACATCGGCCCCTGCCAAGACATATTCCTCACTCCTTCTCACCCTGTGTGTGTGTGTGTGCGCTGCGTCACCTGAAGAACAATCAGAAAAGAGGCCGAACGATCAAAGCACCCAAAAGATAAAAACGCAGAAACAAATTAAAGAGTAAAGAATGCCCAATGGATCCAAAAACTCAAAGATAAGAATAGAAACAGAGAAAGTGAAAGTGAGGGGTGCTGGCCTAAAAACACGATACAGCTTTCTCATTGCATTTAATGCGTCATGTCTTTGCACTTCGGGTCATCTTATTGATATCGATACAAGTAAAAAAAAAAAAGAAAAAAAAAACAAATACATTCAAAACAACAAGAAGAAAAAACACAAATAATAATAATAATAATAATAATAATAATAATATATAGCTAAAGCCAAATTTTTACACCACCTGTTATCATAGAGAAAGGGTATTCACCAGATATCCGTAAAGCTCCATTCCCCCAAGCTCCAGGTGATACTTGCCAACAGCATCTGGACCCGCAAGCTCTAGTGCAATGTATCGAAATGCACATCCCAAAGCAGAAGCAGAATGACGTGTAGTCTTTACCTGAGAATAGACCTGCTCTTCGTCAATGGTGAAAGATGCTACGTTAAAAGGTGACCTCCCAAGCATATTATTACGTCTCTGCTCATCCAATACAACCCATCGCACTCTGTCACGACTCCCAAGCAAACGCCATGAGCGTAGTGCTGCGTGCTCCGTCGCATGTCCATGACGGAGTGCATAAGCTGAGCATTCTACCCACCGTCTGTCGCCAAAATCAATTTCTATTCGAGCACCCTCCTGTGAAGCTGTGCGGAAACATTGCGTCTGCTGCAGTACAGCAGCCGTGGTGCGAGTCGCGTCAACAGCATTGCAAAGAGATGAGAGTTCTCCAAGCACAACCGGAGCGTCGCAGTAAATGCGCACGGCATCACTTTCCACCGGGTTAGAAAAGGGCTTTTTGCCACCCGTAGTAGCAATGTAGTGGAGAATGCCATCGTGCAATATCATAGACGCATTTTCCTGCACCACGGACTCGCATTTCTCCTTTCCTCTCCCCAACGGAAGGTAAATAGAATTGTCTGCAATAGGGATTGTAAGTGCAGAAGGGAAAAAAAAAGATGCCACATCTCGCACAAGAGTTAAGTGCCGATCAGTGACAATAGTTGCCGATGTAACATTGTAACAATGCAGTTCGGGCACCTCAAAAAAGGCAGACTGTCTGAGAAGTTCCGTCACTTGCCGTTGAGCCTCGGCACGTTCAATGACATCACGCTTGTGTTCTTCCAACTGTGACTTCTGCGTCTCCAGCAGTTTCTTCTGAGTCTCAATGCTCTCCTGCAGCTTCTCGATCTGGGTACGTTGAAGGGCACAGTCGTCTCGCAGCATCTTGATGAGCTCCTCTTCACGCTGTTGGATCTGCCGCACAAGTTTTTTTGACTCCCCGTGAAGACGACTGATCGTGTCCTCCTCTCGCACATTCAGCAACAAGAGATGATCCTTCACAGCCGCGTGCAACTCACGCAGATCTGCTAAACGCTTCTCCGCTCGTTCCGTCGTCTCTACCGCATGGTGCTTAATTTGGTTCCAAGCCTTATCTTCAAGGGCCCAAGTGCGATCCTCCTGCATCGCTTTAAGATGTTCCTTCCAATGTTTCCCCCTTCCTAACAATCCGGGTATGTTGTATAAATAATAAAAACCTCTTTCTCCAACTATCGGCCTTCCTCGCTTATTGTGATACTTGCCCTCTCGTGGTGGTGGTGGTGTGCACCCTCACACTAGTACAGTTCAAAGATAAGAAAAGAAACATAAATGTACCTTTAGACATGCGTGCATCCATACAAACAAAAAAAAAAGAAAAAGCCACCACACAAGCAAATACATGAGCAGGCAAAGAAAAAAAAATTTTTTAGGTGCATACATATACGCACGTATGAGATACGTACATAAATGATAAACACAACAAATAAAGAAATATATGAGGTGTATATACCTGTATATAAATTCTTACGGGTGAAGCGGAAGCCAGCATACCCTTCCCTTTCTTTTCGCCTGGTCTTATGATTATCCAACCCCTTTTATCTCGCGTTGTTTTTCTGTTTCCGAATCATTACTATTCAGTTGTTTGATAGTTTCGCCGTTGTCGTCCTTGGGTGGTCGAGAAAAGTAAAGAACTCCTGGTAATTTTACGGTTGGCTGCCTCAGCGTGGTACGCCAGTGTCAATTGCCCCGTATTGTCGGGGGAGGAAGCCAGGAGCCAGCAATGTTTTCTTCACGGGATTCTTGGCACAGGGCTGACGGCATCAACCAGTCGCGTCTTGCAGGGGCACAGTTGTAACAGCATGAGGTCTGAAGGGCACATATTACCGTACGGAGTGCGGGCCATCAAAATCATTTAAAAAAAAAGAAACAAAAAAAAAACACAAGAAACAACAAGAAGGCGGAGGGGGTGAAGGGCTTTGTTTTACCGCAATATATATTCGCCCAAGCCGACGGTTGAAAACTGTTAAAAAGCCGCAACACGTCCATTTAAAGTCCAAAAATGATCATACCTTTCAAATCCCACAGCGAGTGTATATATACACACACACACAACAATTGGCGACACACAAAGTGGCACCACCGGAATGAGCCCGACAGATTGTTTTCCTTCTTTCCTTTGCTCCTCCCAGAAGACGTGCAACAGGCCGTTGCGGCAACCACGTCATTTGCACGTGTGTCTCTGTGTTGTTGTTGTTTTTCTCCTCTGTTCATCCAAAACTCACTTTTTTTTTTCTTTTTTTTTTTTTTTTTTGAGGGGGGG
>NW_001849418.1:80623-87969 GCF_000209065.1 Trypanosoma cruzi
CAACACCCCCCCCCCCCCCCCCCCGTTAGCAGTCAAATACATGCGCCATTCCTGCTTTACTCATCATTCCCTTCATTCGCCCTCCGTGTTTCCCCCCTCACACCGTCCACACCAACCGCCTTCATTTTCTTCCTCACCGGCATTTACAGTCGCATTGAAACATATATTTATATTTATATTTATTTATCCATCCTTCTTTTTTTTTTTCCCCCTGCTGTTTTCCTTCCCTTTTATTCGTGTCTTTCCCCTCCCCTTTTACCATTCAAAGTAAATCAACAAAAAAAAATATGAAGAAGTTGCTTTTAGCAGGTAGATGTGAAGCTCATTCTCTGCGTGCACGTTTTTACCGCGGTGGGACCTTTAATACCTTTATAAGTGTCGCCAGGAGGTTTATGTCATCCTCTGAGAGTTCATCCTTGAATTTCTTGATCGCATCCACGGAGGGCCGCGTGATGAGTGAGAACACCGAGTCTGACTTGGTGAACTGGCGATCGTACACAACGCCTGTCTCTCCCGAGTTGATCTTCACGGCGCACTCGTTCCCCATACGGGCGACGGGGATGTTCTTGTTGTCGCGTTCGATGGACATGACACGGCCAAGCAGTAGCGGCGTATCACCCCTCATGATCGCGAGGGGAGTGCCGGGGTGAAGCTGCCCGCGCTCAATCTTCACTGGAAGAATGATCGGATCAGACTTATGAATGGCCTCGTCAATGATTGCCAGCTGCACTGGGAACACGGCAATGGCGCGTGCCCGTTCCTTCTCACGGTTTTCGTATTCAGCAACGTACCGGGTAAACATGTCAAAAAGGTGGTAAATAATTTTAGCCTCAAAGATATCAATGTCGTTTTTCTTTGCAATGTCGCGTGCATCTTCGGAAACCTGTACATCGAAGGCCAATACCACCGCGTAACGCGGCGCCTTTCGCTTCATGGAGAGGAGTTGAATCATGTGACGTTTGTGCAACGGACCGATAGAGGCACTCGCAACAGGGATTTTCATGTCCTTCAAATATGCCAAAAGCGCCTCAAGCGAACCAAGAGTGGAGCTCTGCACCGTCACGCCAACACCATCCGGACTTAATTGATCAGAAATACTGTTAGCCTCCCTCATGACTTCATGTGCAATTTTTTCCTTATCGTCGCCATTGTGCACAACAAGCAATGGGGTGCCTGGGATAACAAACTCCAAGTCATTGGCAGCAATCTTAATACCCATCGCCGCCTTCATTTGCTTGTGATGGATGTAGTCACCACGCACACGCAGCTCCTTAAGCGGCTGTGGTGTAAGAAGAGCTCGAATCTGCGTGAAAATAGGACCATTTTGACCACACAGACAAATTGTGTCCCCTTCATGCAACTCACCATTGATAAGGATGGCATCCACCGTCACACCGTATCCCGTGATGGGCTTCACCTCAAGTATGGTGCATTGAAGGTCATCCTTGTACGTCACCTTGCCCTCCATAAACTGTTGTACAAGTTGAATCTCCAACAGAAGGAGATCGGAGATGCCCTCACCGGTTTTTGCCGAGGTAGGAACGATAGAAACCACCTTTCGCATATCCTTGTTCTTGTAGTACAACTCCGAGTTAAAACCCTCTGCCATCAACTCCTGCTTGATCTGATTCACACGTGAGTCAAACTCACCGCGAACATTATCCTTCTGCTTTGAGAGAGTTTGCTCAATATCCATATTTTCGTTTGCTGTCCAAGCGTATAGCCGATCCACCTTGTTCAGTGCAATGATAAAAGGGCACTTTTTCTGCCGTAACAGGCGAATGGACTCGCGCGTTTGTGGCTCCAGACCATGCATGATATCCACAACAAGGATTGCAATGTCGCAAAGGCTGCTGCCGCGGCTTCGAAGATTTGTAAAGGACTCGTGACCGGGTGTATCAATTACCAATAGCCCTGGTACGTTCAAATTGTAGCGGTATTTCTTATTAATATCCGCTGTGGCACCAACAAGGGCCTCACGTGGAAAAAACGTTGCACCAATCTGCTGCGTTATACCACCCGCCTCACCGCCCTGCACATTTGTGGAGCGAATACGATCCAACAGACTTGTTTTGCCCGTATCCACATGGCCAAGAACGCAGCATATGGGAGAGCGAAGGCTTGCAACACTCTCGAGTACATGTTGCTTTGCACGTTCTGCTGCTTCCGCCTCGGCACGTAGACGGGCACGTTCTTCATTCTCTTTGCGCCGCTGCTCAACGCGTTCCACACGCGCGGCACGAATGCGTTCGTTTTCCAGGTGACGTGCGGCGCGGCGGTCATCGCGCTCCATCAGCGCCTCCCAGTCGTCCTCATCGACCTCATCTTCGGAGTCCGTTGCCACCGTCAACTCGCCATCATCCTCGCTCTCTTCCTCCTCCCCCTCCTCTTCTTCTGGGGGCGCTGCCGCCATCTCGACCTGTTTCGGGTGCGCCACCTGCGTCTTTTCTCGCGGCTTTGGCTCCTGTTTATGCCGCGGTTTGTCACGCACATGCTGCTGTTCCTCGCGTATCTTGTCGACATCCGGGAGGATAAACCCTGCCGCCGCCATGCGCTCCAGCGCCCCATTCCTCAAGTCCTTTTTTGCATCCTTGCGAAGTTGCCGCTCCTCCTCCTTGCGGCGCTGCTTCTCCTTGGCACGCTCTGCCAACTCAAACTTGCGCTGCTCCTCCGCAAGTCGCTCCTCCTCGCGCAACCGCCGCTCCTCCTCTTCGGCCTCCCTTAACCGTCGTTCCTCCTCCTCCTTTTGCCGCTCCATGTGCTGCTTCAGCTTCGCAAGCATCGCGGCAGGGGGGCCCTTGCGCGCGGCCGCCTTCGGTGCGGCCTTTGGTCCCTTAGGCGGCATGTCTCCTCCTCAACCCGCCGTGTAAAGCAGCAACGTGACGTGTGCCAATTTAAACAAATATCAATCGACCACACACACACACACACACAGACACAAACAAGCAGACAAAAATTAAACGAACAGGTGCGGCCAAACCCTCCTCCCTTCTTCTCTCTTATTGTTTGCGTTGGTCCTCCTCAAATGGCACTCTTTGGTGCCCGTAATGTTTTATCTGTCTTTCTCTTTCTCTCTCTCTCTCCTCTCACCCGCTGCGTACACGACTGCGAAAAAGGGGCCACCCTTTCCTTATATGTGCACTCCGTAATAATGATAAGCACGTGTCGTAACAATTCGCCCTCAAAGCCACAATAAACAAAATGATGAATTAAACACAAATCACAAAAAGTAATAAACGAGTGACGCCGATAATTAAAAGACACGCAAACAAACAGTAATTAAAACAAACACACACGCACACACAAGTGAATAAAAATAAAAAGATTGGCTACAAAAATTGCTTCTTATTTATTTCTGTTTATTTATTGACTCCTTTTTTACCTTTCAGGTATGTGGTGTGTACCCTCTCGCAATCAATATATGCGTAAAACTACACCTTTCCTTCTCAATACTGTTTCCTTGTGCCGATAACGCAGCCGTCAGCCTTGTATCGCTACAATAGCTGCAACACCTGCACGCACTAGGACAGCTTTTCAAAGCTGTTACGAACCCCGACCTCTTCGTCGTCGTTTGGCACCTTTTCCTCTTTCTTTTTATTAAACCTATTCCTACTATTGCAGACTCCTTATTTGGAGAAAAAACAACTCGCTTAAAAGACTTCAGCTTGTGACGCTTAATCCTGTTAAGAATACAAGAGAAACCAGCAGAAAAAGGGAAAGAGAAGGAGAGAAGAAAAAAGTGTGAGTCGCCGTATGCCCCACCGTCAAAAGGGAAAAAAAAAAAAAAAAAGAAAAAGAAGAGGCACGCTGCAGGCCACACGACAACAACAACAACACAGAAAAAATGCTGATAATTTTTTCTTTTTTTTTTCTAAGGCCAAACAGAGAGAGAGAGAAAAAAAAAAAATAATAATAATAATGACGCACAACACACACATCCCATCATGCATGCATTTATTCCCTTCTTTTTTTGTTATTTGTTTATTTCTCTTTTCCTTTTTTTTTTCCCCCCTCTTTTTTGTTGTTTAACAAAACGATACAAAATAAATAAATAAAATTTTTGGTACCGCCTCGCTTCCTTAAGGAAAATGTGAAAAAACAGTTCCAATTTTATTTTATTTTATTTTATTTTATTTTATTTTATTTTATTTTATTTTATTTTTTTTTTTTCCCCTCCCAAAATACGGCGCATCAAATCGGGAGTTACAAATTCCTACTGTGAGTGTGTGTAATGCATGCGTGGGGGTTTCTGCTGGTGAAATGTACGTGAGAAGGCAATTTATTTATTTCCTCTTCCTTTTTTCCTTCTTTTCTTTCTGTTTCCTCTCCGCCCTTTTTTTTTTTCTTCTAAAAAAAGAAAAAAAAAAAAAAAAAAGAGAGCAGGGCCCTTTCTTTTCATGCACGCATGCAACACAAATATATTCATTTTCTTCCTTTTCTGTCCCCTCCCTCTCTTAACGGCCTCAGTAGGCAGAGACGGCTGACATGGTGTGTGCCATCAACTCCTCCATTCCCTCCTCCAGCGCTTCGGCAAGCTTGTTGCCGTACTCCCACAACTCGTCCGTGAGGGAGGCCACGTCGATACGTTCTGCCTGCTGCGGTAAAGGAACAATCCACTCGTACTCCAGCCGCTCGCCCTCGTCGCCAGCCCTTGTGATGATGAGGGGCGTGCGCTTCGTTTCAACAAGCTGCAAAGTGGCGCCTGTCGCCGTGCGCATGGCCCACTTTCGAATGACACGCTCACAGCAGTACACGACATCACCCAACTCTGGTGAGAGCACCGACTGGACGGATTCTCGTGTGCTGCGAAGGATATCCGCCTCCAAGTAGGCATCCGACACACGCTTCTTGATTGGGTGCCGCGCTCGCACAGTATACCGCAGGTCGGGCATTTTGCTACGAACGTAGTGCGAGACCAAAAATCGATCCCACGGCTTATTCAGCATGGTGCACTTCAGCTGTCCGTTTAACTCACAATCAAAAAACTCATTCATACGCCGAATGTTCACTTTGTAGCTCGTTGTAGGCTCCTGCACAAGTGTCATACCGAGCTTGGCGGCAAGACCTTCCATGGCCGCTACATTGGATTCACTGGCAATGGCAAACCACGCATATGGATGTTGCGCGTACAGATGCTTTTGAAGCGTCCAAAGCGGCATGACATTGCGGTTTTGTTTTGCCACCTGACGGTAATAAAGCACCTTTCCAGCACCAATGTTTAATTCTCCTGGCATGTTCATATTCCAAATGTTCATTAGGCACCACTCAAACGCATTGCGAAAATGCATCTTGTTTGCATCATTTGGTTTCACGTCAACAGGTGTCAGGCAACTTTTCACTTTGCTATGACCTGGAAGTTTACTGGGGTCAATGCACGCAATACCCACATCGCTGGAGATTTCGCTGTGCATAAGTTGATAGGCGCGAGGAGTCAGTGCCTCATACCGTTCACCCATGCGGCCCGGACTTAACTCCATAAAGTCTAATTCCCGCCTGTCCTCAAATCCCGGCTCGGCGCCCCAGTCACCGTATTCATCGGCCTCATCTAGTCCCTCCTCCGCCTTATCATAGTCCGTCACAACCACCGCGTGAGGGTTGTCCTCTTGCTGCACAGTCATGTTCGCCTGCTCAGCGGATAGGATCTCCTCCACCTGTCGCACCAACGCGCTCTTCTTCGCACGTGGGTCCACATTTGCCACATTGCAGTGCTCCTGCAGGAAAAACGCAAGTTCAGGAACAGAGAGGGAAAAAAGGTTGCCTTCATTCCAGAGGCCCCACACGGTGTTGTGTGTGACATGTGAAAAGTCTCCACTGGGTGCGGATGTCGCCTGTCGCCGAAGACCAAACAACAATGCACCAAACCGCTGACGGAGGGCTACCGCTGGGGTGCCCAAAATGTAATGGCGAACGCGCAGCATAAATGTGGTATTAAGAATGCCCCTATTTATATGTATAGATGTATTTCCGCAATTGTATAAGCCTTGAGGCTAAATATATTAATATATTTCCTTTTAATTGTTTTCCCTTGTTACCGGAGTATTGATGGGTGACGAGCCCAGCCGTTTGCTTCCCCGCACCCTCGCCCCTCTCCCTCTCTCTCTCTTCTTGTATCCCCGCTCTACCACCTGCCTGTTACTTCTCCCTTCCAACTGATTTGATTTTGTTGTTTTTGTTTTTTGGTCTTCTCTTCTTTGCTTATTTTTATTCGCTAATTTCTTCCCTCATGCGTCGCCAACAACAAAAGGGCAAAAAAAAAAAAAAAAAGAAAGAAAAAGAAGCACGCGTCTATTTGCAGTGGACATGACAAAAAAAAAAAGTGGCAACAACGTTCCTCCTCTGCCACCCCTTCACGCTGCAGAGAGAAAGAAGAAAAAGAGAGAGAGAGAGAGGGGGGGGGAAAGGGAATAAAAAAGGGAGGAGGAGGAGGAGTGAAGTCTCAATAAGTCCGTGTATAAATATATAAATATAAAAATTTCTTCCCCGCCTCTCTCTCTCTCTCTCTCTCTCTTTCTTCCTCATTCTTTCACGCTCTATCCCCATCCTTCTCGTTGACCACATCGCTGTCAATGCCGCATCGCCTTCTGTGTAAATATTTGCCGATTATGCAGTACGCATAGATATGTATGTATAAATTGATATATTTGTGTTTATTTGTTTTTCTTGTACTCTAACAATAAACAGAGTTTTCTTTTTTCTTTTGTTTTTTGTAGTTTTTGGGTTTTTTTTTCTTCTCTTAATTTCATTTTATGTTGTTTTTGTTTGTGTGTTTCACCGACGTTTGTTCCTCAGCCACACGCACACACACAAAAAAAAAAAAAAAACAGATGAACGCATGCGTCCTCCCTCCTCCACAATGAGGGCGGAGGAAATCATCAAAATCACCCGCCGCAATCCCCCCTCCCCTCCCACGAAAGCAGAAAATAAATAAATAAATAAATAAATAAATAAATATAAATTTCACACTTCTCCCTCCTCCTCCTCCTCCCCACCACCACCAACAGCAGCAGCAGCCCGCACCGCAACGTCTCCACCAGCACCAAAAATAAAAATAATAATAATAAATTAAAATAAAATACATACATGATTGTCACGTCGTTTGTTCTTTGTTGCTGTTTATTATTATTATTATTATTATTATTAAACAATAACAACAAAAAATCAAAATCAAACAGAAAATCAAAAAAAAAAAAAAAACCACCACCACCACCACTCCCTCAATTTACACCCACCCACAAAGCCCGCATAGGCAATTCAAATAATTTCTGCGGCCCTCTCTCTCTCTTTCTTTCTTTCTTTCTCTCTGTCTTTATGTAGGTACGCACGTATGTATGCATGTGTGGGCAGGT
>NW_001849418.1:88069-120456 GCF_000209065.1 Trypanosoma cruzi
GGTGCTGGCCCTAAAATCATCATCATCACTAGCCGGGCAAACAAAAAAAAAAAAAAAAAAAAAAAATGTATACATCACCCCTCCCTCCTTCCCTCTTTCCCCTCCTCCTCCTGCTACAATCACATATAAAGAGAAAGAGAGAAATAATCAAATCCTCGTCCAACAACAACAACAATGGAGCAGGAGCAAACAAACAAAAATACAAATACACACTCAAAAAAAAAAAAAAAAAAAAAAGAAGTAAATAAATAAAGAAGCCCTTTTATTGATGAAAATAACAGCGTTTCCTTTTTTTTTTTTTTTTCCCCTCAAGAAATTTATATCCTCCAGGCCTTCTCTCCCACCACCCATCCACCCCTCTTTCATGTACACATTTGTAATTGCATACATCTATCTGCACATAGATCACGTATACATGTCCATATAAATATATACCCCGCCTTCCCCTCCCCTCCCCCTTCTCCACACCCTTTGCTATTCCAAAATCAATGACGTGCCGCTTATGAAGATTTGATCAACAATTCCTCCCGCAGCCCTCCCTCCCTCCCTCCCTCCCACACAGAGAGACAGACACAGACACACACACAAACCAACAATAATAATAATAAAGAAAACAAAAAACAAATGATTGAATGCTGCAAATATAAGACAAAATAAATCTCTGTGCCTTTCGTGTGTGTGTGTGTGTGGGTGTGGGTGTGGGTGCACAAAAATGCATCACCGCAAGTGTGGAATGCCACTCCGTTGTGTTGAACCGCCACCCCCTCCCCCACCAATCCCAAATCATCATCATCACTTCACCAACACCCAACCATTTTGGTTTCGGTGTTCATACGCATACATATATGTATATACGCTTAGTTCCCATTCACAAAATATCCCCAGCATCCCGCACACTCTCAGTACAAGAAGAGAAAAAAAAAAAAAAAAAGGCAAAAGGAAAAACAAAACGAAACAAAAAAAAAAATAAGTTTTTTTGTTGTTGTTGTTGTTTTCAAAACCCGGGGACATCAAAAAAGAAAGAAAAAAAAAAACAACGATGACATCAAAAAAAAAAAAAAAACGTGTCAAGTGTCGAATTCGTTCCACCTGATGACTTCACTTCATTTATGCAGCCCGTGCTGCGATGGAGGTGCGGTTAGCGTCCCTGCCTTCTCTCTCTCTCTCCTCCGGCATGCGTATGCATGAAATTCTTCACCGGAAAAAGGCGCTCATCCTCGTTATTATTCTTATTATTATCCTTCACACTCTTCACGGCCACTCCCTCCCCACTCCCCCCCTCCTGCAGTCTTTTGCCCTCTTTTTTTATTGATTGATTGATTTATTACCCCTTTTTTTTCTTTTTTTTTTTTTTTTTTGTGTGGCTTCCGCTGCCCGCCCGACATTTTATTTTATTTTATATTTTATTATTGCAATCCACCGCCATCCCCCCGTCTGCCCATCTCCCCCCTTCCCTGAGTGCGTCCACCGTCACACACACACACACACACGGACACACAGAAAAACACACCAGATGGTTACTTATAGATAGATAGATACATAGATAGATAAATATACGCCCGTACGCATTGCAAGTGAATAACTGTGTGGGCAAAAAGACACCCTCCTGTGCCTCATGCCCCTCCACCCCACCCACCCCACTTTTTTTTTGTTTATTATTCCCCCCTCCCCCACAACATCATTCCCCCGTTTTTTTGTTTTTGGAAACCATCTTTTTGTGGTTGTTGTTATCCCTTCGGTTTTCTTTTTATTTTTATTATTATTTTTTTTTTTTCCTTTACAGCCTTCTATATATATATATATATATATATATATATATATATATATATATATATATATATATATATAGTTATGGTTATAGTTATATATACACACACTTTTTTTTTCTCCCCTCCCCACCCTGCATCCCTGTTCAATAAATTTTGTCGCTGCAATACGCTCAGCAGCAGCCTTTCTTTTCTTTTTTTTTTTCCTTTTTTTTTTTTTTTTTGCGCATTTCAGTCCATCTCCGTGTATTTTTTTTTCTTTTTTTTAAATTTTATTCCTTCGTTTTTCCACCACCCGTTGATTTTTAACATTTCATCGACCCAACTCTTCCGTGACGCCTGTCGTCACGTCCCCGGCAGCCCCCCTCCCTTCGCCCCACCCTTTTTTTGGTTTGTTTTTTCCCCTCACGCCGTCGCTCCACAGGCGCCCCGTGCGGTTCATGTTTTCACCGCTCAGCGGGGGGACGAGTGTGGAGGAGGGGAGCAGGCGGAGGGAAGGAAGGGAAGGGGGAGCAGCTCGGCACGTCTTTCCCCCCTCCCCCTGCACACACCCCGGCTGATGTCATGAGCGCCATGTCGACTCCGCACAAATCACGCGTAAAAAAAAAAAAAAAATAAGTAAATAAAGTAAAATAAAATAAATGATAATCCAGAAAAAGAAAAACAGCACACAAAACAAACAAAAAAAGAACAACAAAAACAAAAAAGGGAAGGAGGCAGCACCGCTTGCTTCCCCCTTCGCTCCCCACCGCCTCCCTTTTTTTTCCTTCTTCCTCCTCACCTCTCCGTCTCGCTTGGGTCCTGTGACTTGTTGTTGTTTCCTTTTGGCATTGGTCCTTTTTTGTAGTTGCTGTTGGCTTTTGTTGTGTGCGTGTGCGTGTTTCTGTTCTGCGGCTTCTTTTGTTTGAGTCCATATTTTCTTTTTTTTTTTCTCTTTTTTTGATACGCGTTCTCTTTAATCGCAAGGAGAGACATGACGTTTTGGTGCACTTTTTTTTTCTTTTTTTTCTTTTTTTCTTTCTTTCATTCCTGTTTCCTTTGTTGTTGTTGTTGTTGTTGTTGTTTTTTCCCTTCTGTTCATTGTTCCTTGTTGTTCCTTCTTTGTTGCTCCCGCCAAAATACGACGACAATGATAATGATAATGATGATGATGACATCGTCGCTTATTTAATTGCGTCAGCAGTGCGGCTGCGGCACAACACCCAACCCCGGCATGGAGTACTGCATCATGTTCATCATCCCCGTGAGTGGGCTCCCCAGTCGCTGCATCGCCGCCACACTGCTTTGGAAGACTTCAATGTAGCGGTTCCCCATCGCCCCACCGTTTCGTTCCAGGGCCGCCACCAAATCCGAGTCATTCTCCAGCTCCACAAACGCCTCCCCGGTGGGCCGGTTCTGCTCATTGTACACCATATGAACACCCTGAGGCGGTATCTTCACCCCCGCAAAAAACTCCGCGATTGACTCCTCCGTCGCGGCATACGGCACACCGCGGATGCGAACTACGTGGGGGCTTGGCGCACGCGGCGCCACCATCGGTGCATGACCGGGGAACATCGGAAACAACGGCTGTGGACCACCGGGGACTCCGTAAGGCGCTCCTTGTGGCATCCCACTGCGCTCATATGGGTTTTGTGACAACTCATTACCAAAAGAAACGTGGGGCATATATCCCATGCACGCAGCCGCAATAAATGGGTCAAAAAAGTTTGGTGCCAGCATTTGCATCGCACCAGGGGAAACACCGTTGCCATGATTGCGTGGGCCCACCAAAGGACTGTCGCCAGCACGTGTACCACGACGATCACGACGTGCACGAAGACTGGCGGCTCGCATAATGGCGTCACGATCATACATTGTAGAAGGCAAAACTTCAATGTAGCGTGAGCCCATTGTCTTATTGTGAAGCTGCTTTGCCTCCTCGACATCTTCTTCTGTGGCAAGCTGAATGAATGCATCCCCGGTGTTGCGTCCCTCCATGTCCCGACAGATATCCACACGCGTTACTCCCGGAACAGACCTGACAAACTCCCTTAAATCTTCCTCTGTGGATGTAAAAGGAAGCCCTCGTAATCGCAGGACGTGTGTCTTGCATCCCTGCTCTTGTTGTTCCAATATACGTTGACGCTCCTCTTCGGTCGATGCGGTAAGCTCAACGTAGCGATTGGCGTCAATATGCTGGCGGTGGAGCTTCTTTATGGATTCCTCCACATCCTCGGGTCTCTTCAGGCGAACGAATCCAGTCCCACGATGTAATCCCTCCGTGAAGTGCAGGATGGGATCCTTTTCATCCAGTTCAAATTCCGCAAAAAAGGCACGAATGGTTTCCTCGCTTACGGAGTACGGGAGCCCGTGAAGACGCACCACCCGCGTCTCAATCATCACCGGGATATCTTCCTCACCTGTCTGTGGCTCACCCTGGTAGGCGTCGGCGATGGTGTCCGGATTCATCGCGCCCAATTCCTCCGTGCCGTACTGTTGTTCCTCTTGTTGTTGTTCTTGTTGTTGCTGTTGCGGTGGTCTTTCCATTTGCGTCTGTTACCTCCCAACCACACTTGTTTTTGTTTTCCCTTTCTTGTTGTTGATATTTATTTATTTATTTATTATTATTTTTGTTTATTTTGGCGGCAATGAGAGCCCCAATAAGACAACAATAACAACATTAAAAAAAAAAAAAAAAGAAAGAAATGTGGTCAACAAAGTAAATCATTACATTGAATTATTTATGAATTCAGAGAGAAAACATCCAAAAACAACTAATAATTAACAAGAGAATACATGCCACTGTATTCACACCATCCTTCGGTAATTACACGCATACCATCAGAAAGGGAATGTGTAATTTATACATGCATGCACGCACGCTTGTATGGGGCCGTGCGTCCCCTCCCAAAAAATTTACACGGTGTTGACTCCCACCTCAATCCAATTCACACACACACAAAAAATAATAATAATAATAAATCCCCTCATACGATAAACGTGGGGTTGTGTGCAGCAAAAATAAAGGGGGAAATCACCATAAATGCATCCCCCTGAACTCCGCATGTAACTCGCCAATTCCTTCCTTTCCGTCCCTATCGTTCATTGCTGTGTGCGGCAGGAAAGAGGGAAAAAAACAACCAGCAAATATATATATATATATACTGGAGAAGTTTCACATGCAAGTGAGTGAACCAAATGGAGAAAAGGTTGCTTTATTTAAGGTGAAAAAAAAAATACACACGACAAACCGAATGCACGCAACTCCCCCGCCTCTTTCTCAGATTTACGCCTTCTCGACTCGCGTGAGGAGTAGTGCCGTGTTGACGCCACCAAAACCAAAGCTTGTGGAAATCACAGCGTCACCTTGAAATGGAAGAGGCGCGTTGCCTCGCACAAGCTGCAGACGCTCCAACCCTTCCGCTGAAGGGGCGTGGAGATTAATATTTGGAGGTGCCTGCTGGTGATAAAGAGACATGATAGTAACAATGGCCTCAACGCTTCCTGCGGCCCCCAAGAGATGTCCAAGACCACCCTTCACGCTACTGACGTATACCGGACGGCGGTGGCTGGACGTCCCGTCGCCGCCCAGAACTTTGTCCAGGGCGTGAAGTTCCATGTCGTCACCAATCGTACCGGTGGCATGTGCATTCACATACGCAACATCGTCTATTGAAATATTTCCCCCATCTTCTAACGCGGAACGGAGGCACAGTTGCGCCCCACGGCCCTCTGGATGCGGTGCGGCCAAATCGTGGGCGTCACTCGAGATGCCAAAACCGCGTATTTCCGCAAAAATTTGTGCCCCGCGTTGCATTGCGTGCTCCAGGTGCTCTAAAACGATAATGCCACTTCCCTCACCCATCACAAAACCACCACGATCCTTGTCAAACGGCCGCGACGCTTCCTGCGGCATATCGTTATACTTCGTGCAGAGTGCACGCATACGGCTAAATCCAGCGATGGAAACAGGAGTAATACAGGCCTCCGTTCCTCCACACACAACAATGTCCGCTCGCCCACCACGAATCCACTCTGCCGCCTCTCCAATGCAATGCGCTCCCGTGGCACAGGCGGCAACGCTGCTTCCCACTGGCCCCATAATGCCATACTTCATTGCTGTCAATCCCGTCACCATATTCCCCAGGATCTTTGGAACAAACAACGGATTCACACGATTGTAGTTTACGTTTTCTGGATCCGCATACAAACTGTATGAAACATCACCGACATCCGCAAGAGAAGGCATCCCAACACCAATGTTCACACCAATACGTTCCTTTGCAAATGATGCGAGTATTCGCTTCGCTGGGAACTCAAGGAGCCTTGCATGCGTCAATGCCTCTTCGGCAGCGTAATATGCAAACAACGTCGCACGTGTTTCACGTAAAGTGGGTGTGAAGTTGGGCCTACCCGATGGCGCCAAAACTGGAGCGGCTACTTGGCACGGCATTTTTGCAAGCAGCTGCTCGTGACTCTTCTGCCTCGCCGCTGGTGTCAGGCGGCGGTCGGAATCAATACATGCAGGGAAGAAAAAAGGGACTTCCTTGAGGGGACGTGTGGCAGAGCGGCCCTGACAAAGCGCCGCCCACGTTGAAGCGACGTCAAGACCGAGTGGCGTCACTGCGCCAAGGCCGGTGACAACGACTCGGCGGCGAATAAAAGGGGGAAATTCCCCAAATGGCATTGGCATCTATCTTCTTCTTTTTTCCTCTGACACAACAGACAATCCCCACTGCCCTCCGGCTTTGTTGTTGCTTTTTCCTTGAAAAGATGGTAGGAGACTCAGACTCACGCCTAAGGGCTTCACCACCATCTGCGTTGTACGGACGGGAAGGAGACCAGACATCGTCGCAAAGTGCACAAAAACACAAGCACAAACAAAGAGAAATAAAAAGAAAAGCGACCATCACACAGCAATATAAGCTACACGCATACTCATCCTGCCTTATGCTCCGCTGTGGGTGGCCACGCACAGCAATTCAAAAGCAGCAAAACAGGGAAATGGACTATAATCTCCTACGTGAGTAGACGGCCTGCGTTGTAGCCTGCTGTGTGTAGGACCCTTTCAATACATTTCGAGAGGGCCTAAAGTTCCGCAGACCCGGAAGAACATGTCCCGAGAGCATTTGCAGCTGATCCCACAATCCATCCACGTTTTGCGCACCCTGCTCTCGCGACGACACACCGCGAGCTCGCAGTGTCTTAGACTCCAACATACTACGCTGCACGTTCAGGATGCCCTCCCCTCGTTTGATGGCGCCTGTAATCATTTTGGGGCTCGTGAGGTGCCGCCGACGGTAAAACTCGTTGTGCAGGCGAAAAAGAAGATCGGCTCGCTCCTGCGGCGGGTGTTGGTGGATGAGACGCAAGAAATCACGGTAAAGATGCAGAACATCCTGCGCCCTATACGGGAAGTGACGGAACGACGGCACCGAAGTCCCAATCACCTGTGGTTCCTGGCGGCTAAAGTGGCAAATCCCAACTCGCAGCATGAAGCCTAAAAGCACTTCTGCAACAAAAGAGAAAAAGAAAAAAAGGTGCATTTCCAAACTGGAAAAACGTCCACACCCTGTTAAATAAAAGGGATAAGAAAAACCTTCTCACATCCCTGCCGTGTGAGAAAACAAAAATAAAAGCAAATAATAATAATAATAATAAATCACAGTGCTGAGGACAAAAACAGGTGAATATTGGAGATCCTCTCTCTCTCTCTTTTTTTTTTTTTTTTTCATTTCTACACGGCAGGAATATCTGAAGACGCAGTTACATATGTACACACAGAGAACTACAACTACACGCATTGTGTTCTGTTTTATAATTCCTCTGATCTTTTTTTTTTTTTTTTTGCTTTCCTTTTTCCTCCTCTTCTCTTTTGCGTTGCTTCTATTTCTATTCATATGAACTGAATCCATCCATCATTTGCGGAGCCCTCAAATACAAAGTTCTCATCCTGCAGTTGGAAAACCATCTGCCGCAGATTCTCTAAGGAGACGCCGCCGCCTATCTTTTCATGCAGCTCCGCCAATCGTACAGACGGACGTTGCTCACGCTGCATCGCGCGAATGGCCTCTGTTACTCGTTTTTCAAGAAGTTGGGTTGTAATATCCTCTTGCATCATCGCGGACGGTGTCGCTCCATCCTTCGTTTCTTCAGGCGTTCGCCCATTGGCACCGTCTCGGATCATCTCCGCAGGGCGCTTCTGGCCAGGACGTGATTCCACAGCAGCCGCCTGATTGTCCTCACGGCGCTGCAGAGACGCCGTGGATGCGGCATGCACAGAAGCGCGTAAAAGTTCCATGGCGTTCTTGACATCCTCTTCATCCACAGTAGAGGAAAGCCGTAATTTTGCGTGCGCTGTTGAAAGACGAACAATCGCCTCCAATGTACGCGCCGTCACATAAAAGCCATCCTTTGATCCCTCCTGCTGCTCTGCACGCAGTTGTACATAGTGCTGACTCACAAGCTGCTGCGAGGCCTCCGTCAACAGTGGTCGGCCCTCCTTCGCAAGCTGCACGTAGGCACGCAGGAAATCCACGCCAACAATGGGTTCTCCCGTACTTGTTGTGGTCATACGGAGATCCATTCCACCGCTTCCCCCACCCCCATTCTTTGCAGACTGTGCCCAGACGGAGTCTACACTATCCACCACCGTTTTGGTCACACTTTGATCAATGCCCACCGGCGCGGCGGTCATATGATTGCGGAGAATATGTCTCCCAATACGTCTGTTATACTCAGAGGAATGTTTGTCCAATACAATAAATGTGAGATCAAAACGTGAAAGCAGTGACTCCGGCAAACCCACATTAAATGCAAGACGATGGTGAACGCTGTAAAAGCCATAGATGGGGTTTGCCGCCGCCAACACACTGCAACGAGCATTGAGAGAGGCGTGAATGCCTGCCTTGGCAATTGTTACAGTCTGCTGCTCCATTGCCTCATGCATGGCAACTCGGTCTTGTGGACTCATTTTATCAAATTCATCAATGCAGAGAATACCACGATCCGCAATTACCATCGCTCCCGCCGAAAGGGATCGTTCACCCGTGTATGAGTCCACCGACACGGCAGCCGTCAATCCGACACCGGAAGAGCCTTTACCGGTCGTGCTAAGCGCCAATGGTGCAACACCAATTACAAAACGAAGCAACTGCGACTTTGCGGTAGAGGGTTCACCTACAAGAAGCACATTGATGTCACCGCGTACACGTGATTGATGCGCTTGCCGCTCTACGCCACCTACCATGAGAAGCAAGACAGCCTTTTTCTCGTTTGTCATACCATAGATGGTTGGTGCCACCGCTTTGCTTAACGTCTCAAGCACACCAGCAGGACCATCGGTTTGTGTACACTTCTTTGCAAACGACAAGAGTTTCTCCTCCACGGCCATCACACGGCGATACATCGTAAACGCCTGTACGGAAACCACGTGGTTTACTAAAACAATAGATTGAAAGCTTTTACTGTCAGCCGTGGTGTAGGCCATATAAACCCCCACCAGCATCACACGATCCCCGGGCTTCACGACGTCCACCAAGTCATCATCAAAGCGAAGTTCAACGGTTCGCGGAAGTTGACCTGTTGGTGCACGTTCAGGTGCTTCTTGAAGAATTGCACACTGTGAATCCATAAAAGTCGATAGTCCCAACTCCGTGCGGAGCAAGTGACCCTCCATGTCCATTTTTGGCATAACATTCACTGTTGGAAGATGAGTGCTATCAATCATTGGTGTAAACTGATCGCGAAATGCCTTTCGGGTAAATTTATTTGTCTCGGGGCAATAGTGCACAGACTCCAACACACGTGGGCGATTTGAAGACTGCCGCGTGATGATACCCTCAAGTGCCACCATCGTGTTCAGATGTCGGGCGTATAATTCCCGCGGCGAGAGGACGGTCCCTACAGGGCCTTCAAACCCAACATGCACCGCACGGGAGCGGTAGTCCACCTTCAAATACTCTGGTTGTTGCCGTAGAACAACGTCATGAAGGGCAAGTTCAAGTAGCGGAACAAACTTTCCGGGCTCACGAACGATTCCAACCCCAAGAGAAGCAGGCACCGCTCCCGCTGCCGTGCCACTACCATCAAGCCCAGCAGACGCCGGTACAAAGTCAAGTAAATCGCCCATGTCAAGTAGAAGTCGGGACCTGGCAGCAGACATCATCTCATGAATACGATCGTGGTACTTTTCCTCGTACCGCTCCGACTCAAAAAAGTCAATAAAGTGACGTCGAATAAGGGTCTGCTCCTCCGTCAAACTGCGATTTCCGAGCATCCCCTTTTGTTCTATTTCCTTTGTTGAGAAAGAAGAAAAGGGGGAAAAAAAAGTCCGATAGGATGCCACAACATTTCTCTTCGTGTGTTGTCTGGCTGTTTTGTGCATTGTGATGCTTTATATTTATTTCACTCCCCCACGGTGTCCCACGTGAGTCTTTTGGTGAAGAACATCCCCCATCGCCTCATCCCACTCACCAAAATGCAAAAAAAAAAAAAAAAAAAGACTGTGTGTGGGAAATGAAGCATGCATGCGCGGATTTTTCATTATATGCGCCAACGGAAGGGGCAATACACGTATATATATATATACCCCATTCCATTTCCTTCATTTATGCGTCTCATACTTTACTGGCGGTTTCTTCTTCGCTTCTTCTGCGTTTTGTACCACACGCGTGTGCATCCACCGACCGTCCATGCCGACCCTGACCTTCATTGTACTCGCGTAGCTTCTGCAGGAGAGACTCCACCTCCTTTTTCTTCATCGACAGAAGATCCTCGTCAATTTCCCATTCATGCACCAACTCTTCCTCCATCCGCTTAAACGGAGTTGTCAGAGCATTTGTCAACTCATGCAGCATCTGCTTTGCTGCCGCCTCCTTCTCCAACTCCTCCTCACGTTTCGCCGCTGCCTTCGCCGCCGTGGCCGCCTCCTTCTGTCGGAGAATCATGTCGGCTGCAAGCGCCTCTTCCTCCATTACATCCCGTTGCTGTCGTTGCCACGCGGATGTGGCGCCGGTGCCCGTTGAGCGTTGCAATTTCTGCAGCAACTCTTCGTCATACTCTCGACGCATCTGCGGGTCTGTAAGCGTCTCTGCAGCAAGTTTCACCCGCTCAAACGCCGCTCTTGCAGCCGGTGAGGGATCTTTGTCGGGGTGAAACAAGAGAGCAAAGCGGCGATACGCGCGATGGACGGAGCCAAAGTCAACATCTCGTGCGGAAGGGTCAAGGGAAAAGATCTCATAGTAATTGAGGCTTAATATCGTCTCCTTCTGCACATGCGTGGTGCTGGTGCTCATTGTTTATTACCCCGTACGACTATCACTTTATTCTTCTCTCTGTTTACCCACCCACTCCCTTTCTTTTTTTTTTTTTTTTTTTTTTTTTTTTCTTTCTCTCTCTACCATGCGTGTCACGCCTAATTGTAGGCAATGTTAAAAAAAAAAAAGATAATAATTTAAAAAAGAGATACTGGCGGAAAAAAAAAAAAAAAGTAAGAATCACAGAACACGCCACCCCATCCTCCTGCCTACCCTCTTCTCTGCAGAAAAAGTAAATGTCAAAAAAACTCACGGACATGCACATATATATATATACATGTGCCAACCTCGGGAGAATCTCTCATTCCCCCCTCTCTCCCTTGTTTTTTCATCTCCTTCTCGCCTTATTCTTGGTTCCATTGTTTCTTCTAATTTCTTATTCATTTATTGCAATCAACCGTGCCACCATGTCCATGTGCTAAACGGTACGCCATCACCTTCGTGTATATATGTATAGATATATATATATCTACTCAAAAAAAAACAAAGAATCATCGTCATCACCCAGACAAGCATCCAACAAACAGCTCTCCAACAAGTCGCTGCTAATTTCAACTCTGCTAGCCGGCAAAAGCTCTAGTGGCGGCAACACGGAAGGCGAACGGAGTGGTGCTAACAGGCGACTGCCTCCTCCAAACGCTGCACGATCCCGCCGTCCCAAATTCGATGGAAATGACTTATCGTCCATGTCATCGTCATTGTCGTCGTCACGTTTGCGACGCGTCGTACTACGCGAAACATTTGTCGGAAGACCGCCCTGACCGAAGAAATGGTAACGCCCTGCAGAAGTGCCATATGCATTATTCCACGGCGTTGTTGCTTCTGCTACTACACGGTGTGTGGGAGAGATGAAAAAAGAAGAAGAGCTCGTCTCCCCGCCATTATTTGTAGCCGTTTTACACCCAAACGAAAAGTGGTGGCGTTGTTGTTGTTGTTGCTGCATATTCTTCTTGCGCAACTTCTTATTGTACGGTGCCCCTGCAGTACCAGAGGAAAAGGGTGTCTTCACACTGCAGCGTGCCCGCCCGCTAGATGATGCATGTCGTGTGGGGGGATAAGATGACTGTTGAAAAAAATCCTCCCCTTCTCCTGTAAGCCAAATCTGCTGCTGCTGCTGCTGCTGCTGTTTCTGCATCTTTTTTCTCCGCCGAGTACGCATTGTGCTCGTACTCTTCTTACTGCTGCGCCTGCTGCTTCCAGCGTCTGAGCGACATGTCTCGATAAGGATGGTGGTGGATGTAAATCCTCCTTCGTCATCGTACGCGTCAATACTACACTCCACGCAGTTGGACATCTCCCTGCCGCCTCTTCCACCCCCGTTCATTTTTTTTTTTTTTTAATGTTGCAAGAAATATTAAATCCACCGCCTCCCTCTGTGCACCGCCCAATCCTTCTCTGTGGTATAACAAAGTCAGAGAGAGGGGTTTTTTCTTTCTACTACTGCTCTCTCTGGATCCACCCACCCACCCACTCCACGGTCAGGGCAAAGTCACACACACAAAAAAAAAACAAAGAAAGAAAGGGAAAGAAAGCGAGGGTAAAAAGTTGGGAAAAAAAAAACATTTAAAAAAAAAGTTTTTTTTTTTTTTTTTTGGCTACGCGTGCCCAAACCAAAGATGCATCGGTCCAACACAACATTTTTGCAGAAATGGAGAAGGGAATCAGTGGCATGGATGCAAATTTTACGAGGACTTCAGTGAAATGTCAAAAAAGTGGCGCTGGAAAAGAAAATGAAAAAAGAGCGTGATTGCACATGCATATATACACGCACACATAAATACAACAACTTTAGAGAGAAGGATCAAAAATAAACACAAAGCCACCACAATGGTAACAACAACAACAAAAATGAGTGGCAGCAGCAATAAACAGAAAAAAAAAAAAAAGAGAAAGAAAAGAAAAAAGCACACATATCGTCAGTCCCTCTTACGTCTTCAGAATACATCCCCTTTCCCTTCCCTCATCCAAGCGAAAGACAAATCAAATGTGCCTCATTGCATCCACGTAAAAAAAAGGAAAAAACATGCGATCCTCCCATGAACGGTCTAATGAAGTTCGCTCCCCATGAAATGCCACAAAGAACATGTAAAAAAAAAAAACGCCGAAGTGGAAACAAACCCCCCTTACGCACACACTACTATAAATTAGACAAAACTTCCACAAATATCTAAAAAAACACGCAAGATGCACATGGCCCCACCTTAAACCGTGAGTGACTTAACGCCACTGTCATCTCCTTCCGCAACAATGACATCCTCAATTTGCAGAGTGGAGGCATTGGAAGTGGTATTCACCGACGCCGCATCCCCCTGAATTATTCCCGCCTCGCTTTCTCGCATTAAAAACTCCACCCACAATTCCGCAATACTTGGCGATGTGCCACTGTCACCACCTTCCTGTCTCGCTCCACGGCCAGGACCTCCCCAGACAGTTTTCACAAGGCCTCCAATAAGTCCACCACCTTTTCTCTGATGGCCGGGCTTTGGATTGCTAGGACCGGGCAACAGACCCGCCTTTTCTTGCATCTCCTCGTCCCAGTTCAGCAGGCCACTTAAAACCTTCAGCATCTCATCTGCCTCACGTCGCTTACCCACAAATGCATGAATAAAATTCACCGTAAGGTGACTAATGACGCGTTTGTCAATCATGGTCGTCCCATTTAACTGCCGCGCCGTCTCATCCAGTGCCTTTCTAATTTCGGCGTGTTTGCGATGAAGGGAAGTAATTTCCGCATTCTTTGCCGCAATTTCTCGCATGTGGCCCACGGCCAGTGCGTCAATGTCCGCCTGATGGTGGTGTTGTCGCTTCTCAGCCTCCAACAATTGCGTCCGCAGCTGATCAATCTCAATTTGCATGTCGGCTGTCCGCTCTTCCACATCACGTGTTTTGTTCTGTGTGAAGGTATCAAGCACCTGCTGGAGTGTCTCCAAACTACTTTGCGCCTGCGACAATTCCTCCTCCCGATCAAGCAGGTTCCTTCGCAGTGTCTCAACATCCGCCTCCAACGCGTTTAGCTGTTCCTGATGATTTGCCTTTCCATCACTGGAAAGACCTATACGTGTTTCCCATGCCCTTTTTTCCTCCTTGAGGCCATGGAGTTCATTTGTTATAACCGTCAGAGTGTGTTGTGCATCATGGCGCTGCTGCGACTCCGCCTGAAGTTGTTGTTTCATCCTTGCAAGGGACTGATCCCGGATGGAAAGGTCCTCCCGTAAGACTCCAATGGTTTTCCAGGCCTCGCTCACCTGCTGAGAAAGTGTCCCATTCACTCCTCGCGCCTGCTCATAGGTTCGTTCCCACTCCTTCTGCAGCTGCGCTGCTTTTTGATTTTCACTAAAGAGGCGGTTAAACTCACTGACAAGAAGAATGACTTTATCCGAAAAAGACGCCCCAACGCCCTCACGCGGCGGCGGCAAATCTGTGTCTGTGCGCACAAGGCAATCCGTGATGGTGTGTTCCAGCTGCTGCAAAAGCTCCTTTTGTCGCGCACTCGTCGTCTCCAGCTCCTTCTTTCGGGCTTTGAGAGCGCAGACAAGGGAGGCCTCATTTCCCTCCGTTGCATGCCGCGCCTCCTGCAAACTAAACTGCAGCTCCTCCACTTGTGTTTCGGCTACAATCAACTTGTTTGAGAGCGTCTCTGCGTCGGAGTGCGCCTGCTTGAGGCGTTCTTTAAGCTGCTGCACTTCCTCCCACAGCTTCTCCCGTCGCCTTTCTAATTCAATCCCGTGCTGCTGCGCGTCCTGCAATTCGCGTTGGAGTTTTTCAATCGTTTCACGTGTCCTTTGCTCCTCTTGTGACACAAACGCTGCCATGTTTCGCGCGTGTTCTTCGCTTAGCGCCGCCTTCACGCGGTGGACGGCCTCCTCGCCTTCACGTTTGTTCGTCTCCAACTGCGACCGCAACGCGACAATTTCCTTCTCCAAAGAAGATGTCAACTTTTCCAGCTTCTCACGATTCCTCGCGGCGGCCCTTTCCGTTTCCATCCCATTCCCCGGCGCCGCCTCCTCCTGCTGCGTCAACATCTTCCCTCGTTTCTCTTCCTCCTCCCTGTCGTTTTGTCGCTCCTGCTGCCGCTCATTCTCAAGTCGCTGAACCAGTGCCGCCAGTCGCTGCGCCAGCTCCCGGTCGTGAGACAATATCTGCTCTCTTTCCTTCACTGTAACGCGGTGGATGCGCCGCTCTTCTAGTAGCAACGCCGTCATTTGCTCCTTCTCACGCAACATGAGAACTTTTTCCTCTTCCAGCGCCTCAACGCGCCGACGAAGTTCCGCTACTGACGAATCCCCCACCACCAATCCCGATGCAACGTGACTGCTAACATGAGCATCTGAATGAGCAATAGGGACAGACTCCATTGGAGTTTTGTCTTTATTTTGCTTCTCACGCTCAACGCGTTCCAATAAAGCATCGTGTAGCTCCTGCAACGATTCGATCTGCCGCCTCTTTTCCAAGCATTCCTCTTCTCGATCAGCTAACGTTTTTTTCATCTCACCATGCAATAATTTTATAGTGGTGGTCTCATCATCAAATTTCTTTACCTGTTCACGCAGTTCTCGAACTTCACTCTGAAGTTCCTGACAATCCTTTTCGCGCTGCGAAAGTTTTTCTGCAAATTCCTCCTTTAGAGCCTTTTCCGAGCTTATTCCGTGCTGAAGCGTCTCCATTTTTTGTTCATAATATTCCACGGTCTTTTTATGTGATTCCCTCACTTTTTCCTGGTACGCAAGAACCTGTTGTTCAATCTGAAATTTAGCCTCCGACAATCGCCGTACCTGCTGTTCCAATTCCTCAATATATTCCTCCTTGTTGTGCTTCGCCTCGCCACCGTTTTTCGTTTCTGCTGGGGATGTTGTTGCCGCCGCTGTTCCCATTTCAGGTTCCTTATAAGACGTTGATAACGTCTTATCCACAGTTGCGGTAGAAGAAATTCGACTCCGCTCAACACTCTCTTCATGTACGCTGGAGTTGTTAAGACGTGATGGTGGCGTCGTGCTAATATCCGATGGGGCTGCTTGACGAACCGGTGGGGCAGTGTATCCCCCTAATCGTGACGTCGATAAACTGCCGCTATGGTCGTAAATCGAGTCGTTCTTCACTGTTAGGAGCCGAGAACCGTGCGGTGTCGCATGCGACATCGGACGCGGCTCCTCCTGCAGTGGCCTACTTCTTCCCCCGCCGGAAGGTTGTTCCTTCTCATGGGCATCCTCCGACTCCTCATCGAGTGGCTGTGTGATCTCTGCAGCAATGTCCTTGATTTTCCTCTTGACGTCACTCCAGTTACTCCACATGCTGCACTAACTTTTTTGTGTGCGTAACAGTAAAGGTACAATGCACACCTCGCCTTTTTTATGCCCACCAGCAACACTGCCGATTGCTGCTGCCTCTCAAAAGCTCCTGTTTCCTTTTCCTTCTTTTTTTTTGGTATTTTTTTGGGGGGTTACTTGTATACCCTTGGTTTTTTTAAATATATATATATATTGGTGAATATAAATAACAACGGCGGCAAAACACAATTCAACAAAAGAAAAAAGGGCATGAATGTCATCAAAACTGTTTAAAGATGTCATTACTATGAACGTGCGTACATTTGTTTGTTTGTTTGTTTGTTTCTGTGTGTCAGTCTATTATTCACTGAGAGTGAGAGAAAGAGAGTCCCATCCTCCAGTCAAAGCAAATAATGAAGGTACACCTATTCTTCTTCTTCTATTTCTCTATATCATCTCGTATTATTTCGCGCTACGGACGTGAAAAAAAGGAGTCCGAAAGAAGTACACCGCCCCCGTGACGGGTTGACTTTTTCCTGCTCCTGTTAACTTGCGCGAAACTTGCGGGTACTCCGCTTGGGAAGTAGTCATGCGGGGGCGTGACGCGACGCGGGCAGTGTAAAGGTTCATGGTGTATCTTACGGTGAGGCTGCAGGCAGATGGGGCAATGTGTCGCCGCGTGAAGTCCCTGCGGTACGGCTGGGCATCTGTCGTACAGGTGGCCAAATTTTCCACATTTAATACAGAACAATTTCTCCGCGTTATGACGGAGCTGTTCCTTGTCTAACTGACCTCCTACCTGGGCGCCCATCTCATTCCAAGAGAGCCTGGGACACTGCGTAATGTGATGCTTCCCACTGCAGTACGCACATCGCAGGCGGTGTTGATGCAAAGCTGGCCGTTGATTGTGACGGCGCCAAGCATGTGGATTAAAATCCTGCGTTGGGGCAATGTTTGGAATTGAAATAAAGTTTGCATCATCCGTTTTTCTCGTGGCACTTTCAAGAGCATCTGTCACATCATCCACAGTTGTCAACAAAATGTCATCCAGGGCTTTTCGTTCCAAATTGGACTTGTCTGATTCCGTCACTGAATTGTCTTTTGTGATTCCCTTTTTACTTTTCTCCCCTTCAACATAAGAGCCTGCCTCATTGGATATTAACGGAACTCCCCCTGGGCATGTACTCCAGACGTGACCACGCGCCCCACAGTATGCACATCCCAATTCGCCACACTCCTCCCTTCGCACAATGGTGGAATGTCCACCGCCCCACGCTATACTCACTTCACGCTGCGGTGGGAGGCACCGCATGCTGCCATTCTGGAGCAGCGTGTTGTACGTCTCGCAGTCAACAGCGGCCCCACGGCTCACAAAAGACATACGCTCTGCGACATTGTTACAGTATGCTTCTGAAAATTCACTCTCCTCCATTCGAAGAAGAAGATGTTGGACGGCACTCGTGTTGGCTTCGTTCCTTGGATCTGGAAAGTGAATCGCGGTGCATTCCAAGCCACTGCCAAACACTAACTGGGCGACATGAAAGAATGTCTTCTCATCCTTCAAGTTTCCAAGCGTCTCCAAGAGAAGACGGTAGCGGTGACCACGCAGACCGCTTCGTTCTGACACCTGCTCCATGTGCTTTAACAAATCGGCCTGTGGTTCGATAGCGCCATCCACAGGGGATAATGCTGTGGGGATGCTGAGGAGTGGCTCGGCCACCAATTCCAGCGGAGATCCCTCTCGCAACATGTGTTGGGCGGCCATTGGTAAATCCGCAATTTTCGCCCGTGACACTGTGTGTATTTCCTGTGAGACCGTCTGCATGGCCTCCGCAAGCGCAATATCATTCAAAAAATCGTTCATGACCGTAAAGTTGGCGGCTGCGAAGGCAGCCTTGATCTCCTCGTCCGATGCATTGTTGGTGGAGACCTCATACAACGCCAATTCACAGGCATCGTTGAGGGTGACTAATCGAAAATCAAATCTGAACGGTTTCCCAACAAGACGACGGCTTCCTCGCCTTCCCCACTGCGGTTGGTCGAGTGGGGCACCTTCGTTCCCGTCCGGGTGTGGGGTCAATGCACGGTCCACGTCGCTGCAATCAACATTTATCTCACTAACCGCTTTCCTGTCTGGCGTCACCCTCACATCCAATGCAACACGCATTCGGCACTCAGGCCCGATCCATGGATGAGTGACGTCTTCCTGGCCGGTCATTTTACCTCGGCATATTGTACACCCTCCTGCGTTATTATCCTCCGCAACGGCATCCATCGCCAGTCGTGATGATGATGATGAAGAAGAAGACGAAAAAGAGTTCATTACCGTAGATGGCAGAAAAAGTTCCTTGAGCCTCTGCTGCTTCTTCAGGATTGTCTGCACACCAGGTGGAAGTTGATACCCACTGAGATACCCAGAGACGGTGCCGTGAGGCAACAAACACCGCTCCTTGACACTAATAAATCCTCCCTGTAGCAAAGGATAAGGATATGCGCACGGAGGCAAACTCCCATCCACTTCGATTACAATAGGGATACTCCCCGCCACACCCGAGATGCTACTGGAGCGCTGGAGAAACTCTTGGACGTAAGGATTCTTAAAGGCACTCTCTGTAGTTCGCCCAGCTGCATTCCTTTCACGTAAGGCACGTCGTACTCGAACAGACACGCACGGAGGAAGACGACAGAGCACACGGTAAACAGACCTTACAAGATGCAGCCGATGGCAGTTGCGAAGAAACATAAACTCATGAGGTGAACAGGCAATAAGTGAAGTTCCCTTTCGCTGTGCCGTCAACGCATTCAATTGCGACGCCGTGGCATAACGCGATAACGCTGGGTGAATGAGTGGTAAAGCTACACGCGGTATGCCGCTTCCGGGAGGCAGGAGGTCTGTCATCCGACCGAGCAGAGAGTCACTCACATCCGCTGGTTCTACTGCCGGAACGTCCCGTGGCGAGGCAGAGAACAAATGTCGTCCGCTGCTGCACGCGGCCACCTGTGACGCGGCAAAGTACGGGAGGCCAGAGGGTTTGTACACGGCAATGGTCGGCACCGTGTGGCCATCTTCACGCTCAACCCCAAGGCTCCAAGAAGACTGCAGCAGCCGAAGCGGACGCGCCACTCGATGCGACATTTCGTCCTCCTTTTTTTTTTTACTCGATCAGCTTCTTGAGTCTCTAAGGTGCCCACTACCAACTTCTTTTATTTGTTTATGAATTGCACACGCTGGGAGTGGTGTGCATGCTTGCATCCACAGAATGGAACAACAAATAAATATAATAATAGTAATAATAAAAATAATAAAGAAAAAGGCCATAAAAGAGCAGGGTGTAAGGCAACACATTCTTTTTCTTTCCTCTTTTTTTTTTTTTTTTAGCAGGAGGGTGGGCATCCTCACAGTCACCGTTCCGAGAAAGAGAAAGCTGGTCGCCCACGCTGCCACCATCATGTGGGCGCCACGCCCTCAACCTCCTCCCGCGGTGGTGGGACAAGCCAAAAACAGCATCGGTACCCGTCAAATATCAACGGCCGCTGAATGGGAACACGACGATGCTGCACAAGTTTGATGCACTCCTGCGCCGCCGCCGCCCCAACGATACACGCCGTGGCAGCTGGTTCGCCACCACCAAACCGAGCCACTTCCATGCATGCCTTTGCCGTGAGGTCCGTGTCGCAGCGGTATCCTTGCCATGCCTCCTCAATTATCCGCAACAACTCCTTCGAGTCATCTACCCACGTTGCATCCGGCTCTGCGCTGGGATGAAGCAATTGCCCCGGTGATCGCCCAAACTGCTCCTCAAATTGGTGTGCAGCTAAAAGAGCCATGTACAATTCCACAGTGAATCGCTCCTCTTCACTCTCGCATTCGTCAAAATAGTGACAAACACACTGCCATCGCAGTGGTGCGTCCGTGGCCGTCTCATCGAGATCAGGGCCAAATCGCACGAGTTGTAGTGTCCATATATTCTGAACCAAAGCCCGCGTCAGTTCAGAGATTTCGTTCGCATCCACTACGGATGCACTGCTGTCGTAACTGCAGCCACCAATAGCTTCCATCGCGTAGTCGTACACCAATTTGCAATCGTCTCGCAATTTCTTGTCGTAAATGGCACGCAGCTCACCATACCACTGTGTTGTGGTGGTGAAGTCCGGTACATATCCGCAGAATGGTGGCACTCCATCATTTTCTTCCATGAATCGCTTGATTCCATGCAGCACCAGCCAGTAAAGTGGTCTGTGATCATTAACCAATTGTCCATTAAGACACGGTGCATCACTACGAGGGTCCTGCAGAATGTCCTGCACTTTACTAGGCAACAGAGACGGACGGTTAAGAATCACACAACATTTCTCCATAGCCTCCATAAAACCCTCTTGAGGCGGGTGCGGCCTACGAATAAATGCGCCGACGACCCTTCTTACGGCATCATATTCTACCTTGGTGCGTGGCACAAGCCGTGGTGTGCCACGCTCCCGTCGAAGGCGTTGAAGAGCGTGATAGAGAATTGCAATCCATGGAATATGACTATGCAACTCGATATCGTCGCCAAAGAGTGAGTCATCCTCTGGATCATGCGCATCAAACCAATCCTTCAGTCCAGGAAAAGGGTTGAAAATACGAAGGTCCTCCACACATGTTTCACTCTTTGGCTCTGCATGAATAATGAGCCGCTCCTTCTCCTGCACGTGAATGAGGCCCATTAGACCCAGCGTTTGCACGTACAAGAGCGGCGGTGCATTCTGAACCTTCAGGCAGACTGAAAGACGACGAAGCAAAAAGGCAGGTAGTCGTGGTGTCACCAAAATAAGAGAGGGCGGCGGCCATTGCTGGTCCAAGCTGACCGTGCCACGCGCTTGCATGCCAGTCGACAAGAAGTCCTCCACCCACGAGACACATGACTCCACACAAGCCATTCCATTTGACTGCGGATTTAATGCACTGAGATGCTGCAGCAAAGCCTCCGAGAGTGGGCGGTGTGAGATGTAGTCATCGACGGAGAGAAAAAAATTATTCCCGAGTGCCCCATCATCAACGGGGGCATCGTCCACGATGGTGTAGAAGCCAATCCCCGGCAGAATCAAGTTCTTCAGCACCTCCGCCGCCGTTGCCGTGGCGCCCAAAACCACAACATGCGCCTCCGCCAGTGAACGCTGGCCTGCAAGGCTCCACAAACGCAGCTGTCGGTCATACTTCAACCCATTCATCCGTGCGCAAAGGGGCGCCCCAACAGTAACGAGGCAAAGACAAAAAATCCCTTGCTAGTGATGATGATAAACAAAATCAAGAAGAAGCAAAAATAAAAACAGAAAGAAAAAAAAACAACATCCATCACCATGTCCCGTGTTCTTTATTTTTATTTATTATTGTTGTTGTTTTTTCTTGTTGGTGTTCAAAAGGACAGACAACCCCGTCCCCTCCACAGGAAGAAATAAAACATGCAAAATAACGAGAACTGGAGAAAAAAGGAGAAAAGAAAAAAAAAAAAAAAAAAGACAACTCCCGTAGAGATGCAAGAACGACGGAAGGGAAAATAAATACATCCGCAGCGAACTCACAAAATAAAAAAAAAAAAAAAGAGTCCTGGAGACATGAAGGCACTCCACTTTGTGGGTTCCCCTGCCTCCCCTCACGAGTGTCTCCCACTCTCAGTACTATTTCTCCCCTTCCGATGAATGTCACGCCCCAAAGTGTAATCGGTGATGTGTCTTAAATATATATTCTCTCTCTTCTTTTTCTTCTTCTCATTGCTGTTGTTCCTACCGCTGCCGTTGCTTTTATTATTCCCTCTTCTTTCCGTCAGAGCAAGTAAAGAAAAATATTTTCCCTGTTATCCTTCTTTGTTTTTGTTGTTGTTGTTTCTCTTTTTTTTTTTTTTTTTCCTTCTCGTTGCATGCATCGCGCTGCCTACATCAACTTGGGCATTTCATCCTTCTTCCACCGGTGTCGACTCGCACTGGACGCCCGCGAGTATGCCCTCGACCCCTCAGGCGGCAAGCAAATAATGTTGTTGTCATTCTGCGTGTAGTACTGTTGACGCTGAATGAGTGAGTACTTTCTTGTGCTCTGCCCGCGATGGACAAAAAGACGACCCAGCACAAGTGTGGGCGGAATGGCTCCCGGCAGAGTGGGGTGATTAATCGGTTGCAGCTTCCTCTTAAGATCATAAAGTCTAACAGCCTCATCAATTTTGCCAACAACAGCACCTGGAATAATTCCACGCGCCGCGGCAGCTTCTCGCGGCACACACCACGCAAAGCCCCTTGAAGCACACTCAGAGCATATTGCGCCGTTACCCATGGCCCTGAAGTAAGCATCCGCAATATCGGTGCGGCCACACAACTTGCAACTGATACACTGTGGATGAAAAAACAGCTTTCCGGCAGGAACACGAGTAACAGGGTCAACAGGAGCACCGCACTCTGCACACATCACATAAAGATCCTCTACAGCAAATATGGGTCCTTTATAATTCGAAGAAACACCATTGCGTGTTCGGAACGCCATGTATTCTTCATTGGGTGTCATACTATTCACGGTGCGGAATGGCGCATAATTACCGGCCGAGTAAAACCTGTTTCCCGTAGAAGAATCATAATTCCCCATCTTAAACGATCGGTTTGACGCCTCCCGCGCTCGAAACTCAGATCCTACTCCCTTCTCAAGCAATGACAAAGCCGCTAAAGGTGGAAGCGTTTTGGACATTTGGAGCCGGGTTTCGGTAGCAGTACTCAGAGACTCCGCGTCCCCTTCCTTTGTGGTGCTGCCCCCCTTGCGGCTATGCGGCTTGGGATGAGCAGCTAATAACGTTCCCAATTTTGTATCAATATTCCCTTCAACTTCCACAATTCCCTGCATACCTCGTTCTTCATCGCGTTGTTCCTCTTGAAGTGCTACCTCCAGTTGTTGTTCTTCTGCCTGTTGCTTCTCCTCCTGCTGTTGCGGCGGCGGCGGCACAAAAGCGACTTCTTCCACGGCGGCATCAGCAGCGCCAACGCCGGTCATTTCTTCAACAATTGCCTCTTCCTGTAGTTGCTGTTGTGGCGGAACTGAATGTGGTGAGGGTTGTGGTTCCGCCTCACGTTCCTCTGGATTTGTCGACATGCCGAAGTCTCAGAACCCTCGTAAAAAAAAAAAAATAAGATGGCTCCGTGCTGTCTTGCCTTTGCTTTTCTTTATCGTTGTTGTTGCTCTCTCAAATATCAACAGCCACCAGCACAGAAAGCGTCCTTATTTTTCTTTTTTTTTTTTCCACACACCCTTTCTCCTGCCTCCCTCTATCTCTCTGCTAAGACTGCTTCTTCAACTCCTTCTAACAGGTGTACAAAGTTGTTATTGGCTCGTGTTGGCTTCCCCGGAACTGCAAGCTAAAAAGGCACAGCCAATAAACTCTAAATCCCTCCGATGAATCGTCGAAGCAATCAAACGCAGAAACATAAAAAATAATAATACAAAAAAAAGTAAGAAAAAAAAAAAGAAAGGCAAATTCCACTAGTGTAGTGGTATTGTACGCATACAACATGTCTACATGAAAGGAGAGTATCCTATGGAGAGCCCGTTTTTTATTCATGTCTCTTCTTCTTCTTCTTTTCTTTCACACAAAGACACTCACGCATTCATTTGTGTGTATTTGTGCTTCTCAGTCTCTATCATTTACATCGCGAAGACCGGTGCCGGCCGGCTCAGACAGTGACACTGAGAGCGTCCCTCGAGGGCCACACTCCCCTCACACCCATCACCACCTTCATTGCCTTCAATCTCCTCCTTTTTTTTTTTGTTTCGATTCTCACAGTCTTCTTTTCTTTTTTTTTTTTTGTTGTGTTGCGGTTGTTTGGTGTGGGGTTGACACCTCACTGTTGCCGTGCAATGCACAGGCACTCCTCTTTCCTTTTCCTCCTTTTTATTCATCCTCGACATTTCTCTTCGGCCACCCCATTCCCCACCCGCAACCTCTTTTTTTTTCATTCGTATTTTGGGGCTTCCGTTTCCTGTTGCTCATTTCATCCAGAGACAATTACGAGATTGCCTTGCGAATGGCCTCCTCGAGCTGACGCTCCTGTTCATCGGCTAACATGTTCATGCCGCTATAGTACGGTGAAAGAAGGCGAAATAGCGTCACGTCACCCTTTTCGTCCCCAACCACCAGCACAGCGGCATCCTGTTCCGCAAAGAGAACACACGCAAGCCGGCGCTGATCCAAAAACTGCACAGTGGAACGGGGATGAATGGAGTCCATGATGGTCCACAGCTCCACGTTTCCCTGGGCTGTCACGGTGGCAAAGGCAGTAGAGTTCGTGTAGGACCACGCGATATCCTGCACGGCATTCTGATTCGGACTATCAAACTTCAGTAATTGTGTGGATTGCCCAAGACGATACAGTCGCGAGCTCCAATCCGCCGAACATGTGAGAAAGTATTCATCGCTATAAGGAGACCATCGCACGCGGTAGACAAGTTCCGAGTGCGGCGCGTAGTCCAACTCGTAGTTCTCGGTTTGGCTCTTGTTACATTGATGAACAGAGCCGTCCTCTGTGCCAACAACATATACTGTGCCATCTGCAGGAGATACGTCCATACACATACCGCCACATTGTCGGGAAAAAAGTGCATCCCGTCTGCGTCGCTGCTGCATATCCCCATTACGTTTACCACCATTAGTGCCGTTGTCTGCAACAACAGGCTCAAAGGCAGCGCCACCTTGCCGCTTCAACGTCATGAGATCAGGTGCCACACGTTCGATTGTTTTTCCAACCGCCCACTGGACGACACGTCCGTCACCGGAGATGGACATGAGGAATTCCCCACGCTCTTTACCGCGTGCCACCCACTTCATCTCCCAAACCGCCCCAGTGTGCTGCCCACTCGTCAACGTTGTCTTGATTGCAGGGACATTTGAGTCTTTTTGGATGTCATAAATAAGAATCCCACCCTCCATGTTACCGACAGCAAGAAGACTTGGATGCTCATACGAAAACGCCACCGACGATACTCCCGCCTCCGTGTTCAGCTGAATGACGCGCTCCGGTGCGAGGGGGTTCTTTAACGACCAACAGCACACAATGCCTCCCTGGAATGTGTTTGCAGGTTCCACGCCTAGTGCGTCCTGTCCACGAACTGCACTGTATCCAACGGCAAGAATATCATTTTCCTTGCAGTTCCACGCCATGCAAGTAACGGAGCGATCCCTTGTTTGGGGCGATCGAAAGGTCCACAAACCCTTAATATCTTCTGACATCCTTAGTGGTGGAAGTTCAGACTTCAACAAAGGCGTGGCGGCCACGGCGGGAGCCACATCATTTGGGTCCTGCACCTCTGCCGCCACTGCCATCTCCGCCTCTTCTACATTTGGGTTTTCCTCCTTCTCGGAGGCTCGAGGCACACGGCGTGCCGCAGGGTCCATCGTGATTCCTCGGTATGACAACTGCACCTCCTCCATCGTGTTCTGGACAACAACTCGCTCCATAACACGTAAAGTCGGGAGCAATGAATCGGCAAACATCCACGACAAAATAGAACGATTATTTGAAAGGCTGCTTTGCTCACCAGTTGTTTCCGATGGGACCTCTTTTTCTTGCTCCTCCCCCGTCTCTTCCAATTCGCCATCTTCCTCATCGACTTCTTCTTCCTCGTCCTTCATGACATCTGTATCTTCTGCCAGAAGAGCGGTAAACTGGTCACGCAACAACCACGGCGTCACCTGCAATGCGCCTGCATCCTTCTTTTTCGGAGGGCAAATGGAGCAGTGAATGGATTTCTTGGGCGCAATAAAGGTCCAGGAGCCCTTCTCCTGAAAACGTGTGCCTTCATCAACGCGTTTTGCCTCCACTAACTCCGCATACGCCGCATTGCGATCTTGCACTTCCTGCAGCTCCTCCTTTCGTTCATTGGGTACAATTTCATCTTGATGTGTGTAAAGCATAATGGTTGGAGTCTCACAAAGGACAACAGTCGTTTTATCTTCAAACCACATGTGCCTTTCCTCCCGTGTTAGGACGCGTTTCTTCGGAGCAGAAAAGGCATCCTCAAATTGAAAGGAACCAGCCTGGTATTGCACAGTTTGACCTGGGGCGGAGAACGTACTGGAAGAAAAGACAGACGCGCGGCGGTCGACAGAGACGCTTGTCAGCGAGGAAGAGGCCGTTACAAAGCCGGTCTGTGATGGACTGTACGGGCTTGTGTTCGAGGCAATATTCAACGCATCTATTGAGCTGGCGTTCAGCAATGAAGAATGAAAAATGGAACTACTCTCCAGTGGAAGCAAAAGACTGATGGAACTCATGCCTTGGTGACTCTCGCGGGGAACACCATTAGCGTTTGTTCGCCTCTGCAGCGGCAATGGCGTCCGGTCAACCCCATTGTCAAGAACATGCACTGTCGACTCAAGCTCCTGCCAGACTTCGTTAGAGCGGTGACGCGACTCCGTTTTTGTGCGCCGCGATCGCGAGACGCGACTAATGACTGTGCTGTGCCGTTCCGATGCACGGATTAAAGAGCTCTGCGGGCCTTTTCTTTGTTCCGCATGACTCGACGACTTCTGCATCCCGTGCAGGGAGGAGAGAAAAGAACCGGCTAAACAGAAGCACGCAACAAGAAAAAATAAAGAAAAAAAGTATATAAAAAAGAGAGAAAATCTCCTCTCCCTTTTCTCCTTTTTTAAAATTATTTATTTATTTCTTCTTTGTTTGTCTCCTTGGCTCTTGTGTTCCCTTCACATGCACATACACAAAAGAGAAAAAAAGATTGAATGGCCCTGTCTGCAGCAGGCTTTGAACCCGCGATAGGCCGAAAGGGGGGGAAACAAAAATAACAATAGAAAAAGTGACAGGAGAAAATCGCCGCCCATGACAAAAGTGAAAGAGACATGACGCCCCAAATACAGATATATAATTCATGTGCAAGTCATTATTGTTGCTGCCGTTTTGTAGTCACTCACCCTTTTGTTTTCTTTTTGTCCTCCTCCCTCCACTTGGCGCCCCCTGTGATACGCCCCTCGCATGGAAGGGAAAAAAAAAAAAAAACAAGATACACACACGCGCACACACATGTGGGGCGGCAAAAAAAAAAAAAAAAAAAAAGAGAAGTGTGATGGATATCACATGCGCCCCTCCACAAATTCCCAGACGGGCTCCACGTTGAATGGGTGCCGCGCTGGATCCACAACAGAGGAGACATCTGCAAAGTGTACAGGAACCGGAAAATTGTCAAATGTGAACTTGCCGGATTCATCCAGTGACAGCTGATGCGCAAGGCCATCCCTTCTGCTGTTGTCACCGCCACCAGCAAATTTACTCTTTTTGTGCCCCACCACGACCCTAGCCGAGTTAAGAATAGTGTCAAGACTCTGCAGATCACCCCGACGCGACGTAACAAAGCGGGTAATCTCCGCCTCAAGCAGCTTCCGCACTGCCTTGGCGGAGTAACTCGTCAACTCGTCCCGCTTGGTGCATGCCACCAGCACACGTTGAACACCGTAAAACGCAGATGAGGTAAAGACGGAAAAGATGAGCTCCGCGAGCGCCTGAGCCCCTTCTTGTCGATCATCTTGAATGGTAACGGCGTCCACCACCACGACAACGCTCATTGCCTCCTCAATTGCGGACAAAAGCGAATCACGCAGACGACGGTGACCAGGAAAGTCTACAACAACCTGAGACGCATTCGCCCCATTTGAAAACCTCGACGGCGCAGAAAACGATGACTCCTCCTCCTCCTTGTGACTCGAGAGTTGACGTCGGGTCATGACTGCACGATTAGGCTGCATGCTCGTCCGCGCAGAAACACATTTCTGTGCAACAAGCTGTGCAAAAAGAGCCGTCTTTCCACTTCCGCACAGTCCAATCAACAACAATGTGTGACGGTGCCGCGAGTAGACGCCAATGGCTCCAAAAACATAATGTGAAATAAACCTGGCAATGAAAAGCGCGACAATGACAGTGACAATTCCAAAAAAAAGAAATCTCGCAGTTCCACCGCTCTCCGCATTCGTCTCCCTAATCTCTGGCACTTCTCCAGTCATGAGAGCGCACACCACCACCACCACCACCGCTTTGAAAGCCCCCTCTATCCCTTTTCCACTCGTGCCCACCCAAATACACACACAAAAACTCTCTCTCTCTCTCTCTCTCTCTAGCTATAAATATTTCGCCCTCCACCTTACTGGGCCCAAACACAAGGAAAAGAAACAAAACACAAATCCTTCCTCTCTTCTATTCAATTTTCTTCTGCAACAAAAAGAGAAAGTAAAAAAGAAAAAAGCATTCGGCACCGCCAAGAGGTACTGCAAACAGGAACACACACACACACACACACACACACGGCAAAAGCAACAACAACATCAGCACAACCAAACGCACAGACAACCTTCAAGCACAAGAATCTTCTCATAATTTCAAAGGCTTTCATTTACCTCAAGCAAAAAGATATTCATTTATTAAAAAAAAAAAAACATACATACATACAGCCATACATACATACAGCCATACATACATACATACAGCCATACATACATACACCCATACGTAAAGCCGTACATACATACAGCCATACATACATACAGCCATACATACATACATACAGCCATACATACATACAGCCATACATACATACAGCCATACATACATACATACAGCCATACAGCCATACATACAGCCATACGTAAAGCCGTACATACATACATACAGCCATACATACATACAGCCATACATACATACATACAGCCATACATACATACAGCCATACATACATACAGCCATACATACATACAGCCATACATACATACATACAGCCATACATACATACAGCCATACATACATACATACAGCCATACATACATACAGCCATACATACATACAGCCATACATACATACATACAGCCATACAGCCATACATACAGCCATACATACATACATACATACATACATACAGCCATACAGCCATACATACAGCCATACGTAAAGCCGTACATACATACATACAGCCATACATACAGCCATACATACATACAGCCATACATACATACGTACATACAGCCATACATACATACATACAGCCATACATACAGCCATACATACAGCCATACATACATACAGCCATACATACATACAGCCATACATACATACAGCCATACATACATACATACAGCCATACATACAGCCATACATACAGCCATACATACATACAGCCATACATACATACAGCCATACATACATACATACAGCCATACAGCCATACATACAGCCATACGTAAAGCCGTACATACATACATACAGCCATACATACATACAGCCATACATACAGCCATACATACATACAGCCATACATACATACGTACATACAGCCATACATACAGCCATACATACATACAGCCATACATACATACAGCCATACATACAGCCATACATACATACAGCCATACATACATACGTACATACAGCCATACATACAGCCATACATACATACATACATACATACATACAGCCATACAGCCATACATACAGCCATACGTAAAGCCGTACATACATACATACAGCCATACATACAGCCATACATACATACAGCCATACATACATACGTACATACAGCCATACATACATACAGCCATACATACATACAGCCATACATACATACAGCCATACATACAGCCATACGTAAAGCCGTACATACATACATACAGCCATACATACATACAGCCATACATACATACATACAGCCATACATACAGCCATACATACAGCCATACATACATACAGCCATACATACATACAGCCATACATACATACATACAGCCATACAGCCATACATACAGCCATACGTAAAGCCGTACATACATACATACAGCCATACATACATACAGCCATACATACAGCCATACATACATACAGCCATACATACAGCCATACATACATACATACATACAGCCATACAGCCATACATACAGCCATACGTAAAGCCGTACATACATACATACAGCCATACATACATACAGCCATACATACAGCCATACATACATACAGCCATACATACATACATACATACATACATACAGCCATACATACATACATACAGCCATATATACATACAGCCATACATACAGCCATACATACATACAGCCATACATACATACATACATACATACAGCCATACATACATACAGCCATACATACATACATACATACATACATACAGCCATACATACATACATACAGCCATACATACATACAGCCATACATACAGCCATACATACATACAGCCATACATACATACATACATACATACATACAGCCATACATACATACAGCCATACATATTTTAGAAGAATGAAAATTTGTCACCTTACGCCATAGACACGTTTATGAAACAATACATCTGCGGGAAATAAGCGCACAACCCCAAACAGATAAAAAAAAAAAAAAAAAAACGCCAACGGCAGCACAACAAAAAGGTAAAACATTAAATAACAAGCAAATAGTGAGGGGGGAAAGATGACTCGCGTTTATTTGATATACATATACATACTCTTATGTATATAAAAATACATGAAATTGAGACGAATCTCGCACGGTTTGCGGAAAGAGATGTACGCCTCGGCGTGCAGAGCAGATAAAGAGAAGGCAATAATTCCCACTCACTTCCCACAATAAAAAAAAAAAAAACGCCATTGTAATAGAGACGATGATAAGAGAGAAAGGCCCAAAAGTAAAACAAACAAAAAAAGGGCTTAGAACAAATGGACTCACCGCGCTGGGCAGCACGCCATCGCCTCGGTTATGCCGCCTAGCACAATAAGAAGCCGAAAAAGGATGCCACGGCAGCAAGCATCAGAAGCGGTGCACGCAAAAGCAATGGAATGCCGCCGCCATCCACCCGCGGTCTCGTCCTTTGAAGGCGAGTGGATGTGGAATTCCTGCCAAGCGCCGCGTCATTCCCCTTCCTCGCAGCAAATTTCTTCATCACCTCAGCAACGGCAGCCTTCTTCGCGGCCTCCGCCACCTCCCGGTCCCTCGCTCTTCGTATCTCCTCCTCCCTCTCCCGCTGCCGCAGCAGCGCACTGGCCGTTGCGGCAACGTCTTGTGCCAAGGTCCGCGCCGCTGCCGCCTTCTCTGCTGCTTCCAGGGTTTTCTGCGCCGCCGCTGCCGCCTTCTCAGACTCCGCCTCCGCCTCCTTTGCCTTCTTTACGGCAATTGCAGTATGATTTGCCGCCTTGTCCAAAAGATCCCTTGTTTTGGAATTCTTATCCTTCCTATCGGTCTTAACATGGTTCAGCACCTCGTATGCGGCATCGAGCGTCGCAATCTCTGCTTGTTGTGCAGCCGCCTCTGCAGCCTCGCATTCGGTCACGGCAGCCTCAGCTTCCCTGTTGGCTTCCCTCGCATCTTGTAATGCCTTGCTCAGTGTCACAGCCTCCGCGCCAAGCTTTTTTAAAGCCATCTCTGCTTCTTTCTCAAGCCCAGCTGCCTTCGTCGCACTTAGTTTAGCTTGCACACAATGCTGGTTGGCCTCATCCACCTCCTCCCGCGCCTTAAACATCGCCTTGAATGCCCAGTCAAAAGCCTCTTTCATATTAGTCGGTATCGCCGAAGCATTGACATCCTCAGTGGTATTAGTAGCTGTATCATCCGCCGCACACACGGAATTGGGAAAGCAGCAGCAGAGCGCAAAAAACAGCAGGGCACACAAGAAAGGGCGCATCACCATCACCGCCAGCATCGCAAAAAGTGGACTTGCTTAACACTGTGAGGCCAACCTTTGACGGCATGGGAGAGCAAGGAGAAACACGGCCACTACTCCAAACACACAGCAGCCGCACAGCAGCAGCAGCAGCACACACACACAACATGAGGCTGATGGAGCAGATGAAAGAAGAAAATATACAGAAATAGGCCTGCAGCAAAAAACAAAAAAACCAGAGAACTGCACCCAAAGACCCCAGTGCGCATGCACTCATCCACAAATATGCCTCTACAAAAACAGTCGTATGCGTGTCATGCATACGCGTACTTCTGGGGCGTGTGCCGCGTGAAGAATGTGCGGAACAACACAGAGCACACAGAAGGGCAGC
>NW_001849419.1:0-53113 GCF_000209065.1 Trypanosoma cruzi
ACACGCTCTCACACTCTATTTCCTTCTGTCTCTCTCTCTGTGCGTGTGTGTGTGTAAGACCCTTTGTCGTCACGGAGAGAAAGACTGAGTGACTGGCCGACGTTTTATTTTGCTCCATGTTTTTCTATGCGTTTTTCTCCCTTTCCCCCCCTCTTGCTGTGGGAGAGGCGCTCCTGACCATCAGCGGCGCACAAGGAACAAGCGGCCAAACCGAACAAACAGTGGAGTTTACCGGGAGAATAAGACACACTTAAAACAGGATAAAATACAAAAATGACCGACAAGAAGGAAGAGCAGCAGAACACGGAGGAGTACGACTACGATCGGCAGCTTTACCGCTGCCCCATTTCTTGGCCCATCACCTCCGACAAACCCAAGATGACAAAGAAATTGTACTCCCTTATCAAGAAGACAGTGACGAGGAACAAAAAGGGCATATTGAAGGGCATCAAGGACGTCACAAAGGCAATCCGAAAGGGTCAGAAGGGCGTTCTTATTCTTGGCGCGGATGCTTCACCGTATGACGTCGTGTCGCACTTTCCAGTCATGGCGGAGGAGGCCAAGATCCCATATGTGTGGGTGCCCTCGCGGCAAGACTTAGGAACAGCGACGCAGTGCAAGCGCGCCACCTCGGTGGTTCTTCTCAAGCCGGACCCTGAGTTTCAGTCTAGCTATGACAAGATTGTGCTGGCGATTGAAGATCTGAACTCGGACGAGTGACTACAGTTTGGAGCCGCGGAACCACATTTTTGTGCCTGTACTTCCCGCATGAGCAAACACATTTTTCTGTTCTTACTGTTTCGGTTGCGTCTAAAAAATAAAAGAAGGAAGTAACGGAATCACAATGAATGGGGAAGTAAACATTAATGAAAAGAGTGAAACGAACAGCCAAAGAGGGAGACTGGATGGAATTGTTGAGACGAGCTGGTGTTTGGGTTATTTCTGCGAGGTAATGCAGACTGCGTTATCCGATGTCTTCCCTTCTCTGCTCAAGAGCAGAGGTTTTTTTTTTTTTTTATTTGGTTGGCTTCTTCTTCTTCTTTTCTTTTGAATGTGTTTTTGTTTTTGGTGGTTTTTATTTATTTACTGATTTTTTTTTGTTTTTGTTGTACATGACCGTACGTAATGGCGTAGATTATTGACAACTATTTTGTGTCAGGTCTACGCACACAAATGGAGGCCGGAGTGGCTGGTAGTGGTGCGATGCTGCTGAGTGCCTCGCTGCATCGCCGTTGGTACGCCCCGGGCGATGTTGTTCGTTCTGAGGTTTGTCTTCATGGATTTTCAAATCCATCGGACAGCGTGTCCAATGGAGTTGCCATGCGTTTTGGGCGGATGGATAATTACTTCGCCGATATCGATATCGATGCTCCTACGGTGGTGCGAGTGAAGTCGCTAGTGGCTCAAATTGTTGGTGCTTGTGTTGTAGATTCCAGACGCATTCAATACGATCTGGGGGGCGGTCGTGCAATGGATGAACGCTGCCGAATAGTTATCGAAGACACATTGTCGAAGGATCACAATGTCTACGGACTTTTCTGCTCGGATGATTTTTCCCTTGTTAGTAATTTGCCTCTTCGTGAGCGGGAGTCGAGGGCCCTGGTTGTGAAGTTCACTTTGCCACAGTATTTACCGTCCTCGTTTCGGGGGCAATGCATACGTTTTTATTACGCCCTTTTTCTACACGGTGTTTATTGCGACCCACGGAACTCGAATGCTCCTGTAAAACTCCGCATTCCCATCCAAGTGTTCTCGGCCCAGGCGATTGTCACTCCGCTGCTTCTCCCCGTGTCGTTCCCGCTGGAGAGGTTTGATTTTCAAGAGAAGGTGTCTTTTCTCCAATCCGCACCGTCATCTGCCCTGACGGGACCACTTCAAAGCCACCTGGTGCCTTCGGAAGTAGAAGACTTTCATGCTCATGTTCTTTCCAAGAAGGCATTAAACACGCAGGCCAATCAGTTAAGTAAGCAGCGCACCCCGCTACAGTTTCCACTAAGTTTAGACGGGGAATTGGCATTGACAGTAGTTGTGGCATCAACAACTGTGATGATTGGAGAATCCCTCAGCGGTATTTTTGTGGTGCAAGGCAACCCCAAGTTTCAACCAGTGAAGATTCTCGGTAGCCTTGAGTTTCTTGAGTGCTGCTCTTCTAAACACGTGAAGAAAGGCATTTTTCGCCATCAGCTTCCGGGATGGAGGAAGGAACTAGTTGTTGCGCAAACAAGGGTAATGGAGGAGCTTGACTGGGTTGTACTTGATCGTGCCACTGTGCCGTTTTCTGTCCCTTTCACAAACCCAAATACATACGCATCAATGCATACCGATGTCGTGACATTATGTTGGCAGCTACGTCTGCGCTTTTTGTGGTGCCGGTTGTCCGAGCTGCGGCAGTGTCGTGCAACTTGTCGTGAGGAACTGAAGATAGAAAAAGAGGAACCAGAGCTCGTTGTGCCGTTGATTGTCGTGCCGCCCTCTCAGTCTGAGCAACATCCATGCAGGGGTGCAACACTACAGGTACTATGCTGAGGCCATTTATTAGTACCACGGATATTCCAGACGCTTTAGACATCCTGCACGGTTTTTGCATTCTTGTTTACTCCGTAAGCTGGGGTTCACAGTTTCATTTAATTAACGAATAAGTCTGAGCATCAGCATTCCTCATTTTTTAAAAATGATTTGTTTATTTATGTGTACGAATGCATCCTTAATTGTTCTATCTTATCTGTTTTTTTTTTTCTTTTTTTCTACCTTTTTTTTTTTTTTTTTCCCGAGGCCGTATCATTTTTTTTTTTCTTTATCAATGTCTGACGAAGTTCAGTTTTTTCTTTCGCTTAAGGACGAGCTACCACTTCTTATTTTGCGTAAGTCCGGGCAGACGATTGCGGTGACAAGGGACGAACCGTCTGTGGGGTCTATTTTGCCCTTCTCTCCGAGAGTCTGCGACTTGGTGCGAGTTTCCGACGAAGATGTGTTGCGAAAGACATATGAGGACGGCTATTTCACTGCTGTGGCGAGGGACTGGCGCATAAAGGCGAAGGTAAACGTTTCCCTGGACCCAATCGAGGAACGCACGCACTGGCTGTTGTTTCTGGGACGCAACAAAGGTACGGCGGAGAAGTCGAAGACGACAGTTGCCAAAAGCTTTAAAGGCACTGAAAAAGATCTGCGTGAGGTGGTCAATTGGTTGAAGTCCCTTTCAGTGGAGGGATATTGTGAGGTGTATTTGGCAAGCGAGCCTTCCATCTCTGATTTGCGCGTCACAGGGGAGGTGGGCCGCCTTTGCCTTTGTCGAGGGGATGAAAGGGTGAATGAGCAGGTGTTTTTTGGTGACTCCATGGACGAAATTGCGATTTGTCTTGAGGAGCTCTTGAGTGTATTTTTTTTTGATTGCGTGAGAGAGGCAAAAGCCGTCTTCTGGCCTCCGTCACTGGCACATCCGCTGAATATTCACTACGGCGCGAGGGAGATGCGTGTGGCGGAGCACAATGCGGCCTTGCTTCCCATGCGTCCGTTGCTACACTTGGGGCAGCGGTACAAAGAGTGGCCAATGACAATAAACCTGCCAACTGTCCTTGCTGCCAGTGTACCTCGCACGGGGCAGTCTTGGGAGAAAAATCTTATCTGCAATATCCACGCTCATCTCTCAACAAATTCATTCATTAATGGAGGGGAAAAATCTGTTGTGAGCGGTGCCTACGACTATTACCACTACCGCGTGGATGGGTTCAAAGATGATGGATGGGGTTGTGCTTATAGAAGTCTACAGACCATACTGTCATGGTTCCAGCACGAAGGATATATGAATGAGCCAATACCAGACATTTGCGCCATTCAGAATATTTTGTATGCAAAAGACCCAGATAAAATGAATCGCAAGGAATTTATTGGATCAAAGGAATGGATAGGATCTTTTGAAGTCATGATTGTGATACAGCACTTCCTCCCAGGTATGGATTGCATGATAAGGCGTATGGAAAGTGGTTCTGACCTGGAAACTGATCCGTCCGTCCAGCAAACTCTGGTGAACCACTTTCGACAAAAGAGGGCGTGCCCCGTCATGATTGGTGGAAGTAGCTACGCTCATACAATTCTGGGCGTTGATGCAAATCTGGCCACAATGGAGGCGCGCTATTTGGTGGCAGACCCACATTACTCAAGTGGTGAAACCAGCTTGAAGACAGTTGTGAAGAAAGGCTACGTGGGATGGAAGGAGGCGGGGAAGTTTTTTGAATCCAACAGCTGGTACAACCTTTGCATCCCACAGCTGGCAACCTACGATCCACGTTGATGCCGAGGGAAAGGGGAAAAAAGGAAAAAGTAAGAGTTGCGGGGCAAATCTTTTTTTTTATTTCGCGTTCGCGCTTGCTTGCTGCGCGCTGTGCTCTTTCCTTTAAGTGTTTTTTTTTTTTTTTTGGTGCTTTCCTTATAAAGGGGATTTTCATTGCTTGTGAGAACATATTTTCTCTCTCTCTCTCTCTGTAAGTCTTTGGGAGTAAATACATTGTACGAGGCAGAGGGAACACATGCTTCTTCGGCGGATGGCACCGAGGGGTATGGCCTTAGTGGCTACAACTCCGCTTTTGTCGACATCCCGCGGGTACAACATGTTTGTCTTTCGGGATCCGAAGCGCCGCCCCCAACTGACGGAAGAGGAGCGAGCCAAAGTTGTCATTAACCAGGAAGAGTGGCCTGAGGAGTTTAAGGAATTTGATCCTGATGATCCGTACAAGAATAGCCCAGAGATTATTGAGGGCATGACCAGCTGGAACCTTTTCCTCTGGGGCGTGGAGTGCGCCTTTATCTATCAGTTCTATGAGCTTGTCTTCCCCAAGAGCATTTGAAATGTTCGTCTCTGGTGTTTGGTAGAACGGGTGCCCCACCCATAAATGGGACGCACTGGCGCCGGCAGCAAGCAAATTCTGAAAAAATAAAACAGGTCAACAGGAACAACGACGGAAAAAGTAAACTTTTAGGTAGCAGCGGTTGTGGCAGTAGCGATCAGCACACGTACAGGAGGGGGGGGGGGGGGGATTGATCATAGCAAAATAAATGTGAAGGAAGAGAAGGGAAATAGAGGAGAAGGAGGCAGAGATGTTGCCCAGCTTTTCATTTCTCTTGGTGTGCTGGTTCTCTCTTGAACGTGGTGACGGTACTGAGACTCCGCAGAGATGACAGTAAGAAGTAGCGGTGTTTTTTTTTTTTTTTTTCTGTGTGGGTATTGTTGAAGGGCGGATGCTCCGACTTTTATTTTCCTCGTATTGCATTTTGGCTTTATGTACTGCACAAAACACTTTCTGTGGACTTTTTCCTTTTTTTTTTTTTTTCTCGCTCTTTTTTCTCACCTCATTTTGGCTTTAAACACACGTATACATGGATTTTGCCTTTGTAGCTCACCATTCTACTTTTTGCGCTTCCATTGCCAATCAACGAGTCTTTAATTTTGTAACATCACTGACTTTTACGGTGGCGGTTGGACGTCTCGACGCGGCAAAAAAAATTTTTTTTTGTTTTTTTTTTGGGGGGGTGTGGGGGTGGGGTGGGGTGGAGGAATAAATTAACAGAATATATAAAATTATATAATAATTAATAATATTAATAATAATTAACAAAATATTTGTATTATTTTTTATTCGGGAGGGTATAGTATAGCTTTATACGTGCCCACATAAAAATAAATGAATGAATAAATAAGCACACAGACAAACGCAAAGGAAAACGGAAAGAACAACAACAACAACAAAAAGACAAATATTAAGTTGTAAATTTTGTCTTTGAAGGGGGTTTCAGACGATGCCTGCGGCGGTGAACGTTGAGGTCGATACAGGAGCGCTTGTGTTTGAGCGTCCGAGGTACTTGGGCCGGGGGGTTGAGGTTTTTAATGCGGATGATGTTCCAATCACGCCCTACGGTTCCTTTATTAGACCCGATGAATATCCAAAAAAGTTTAACATCAATGAGGCTTCTTCCATCGCCTGTCAGGAATCGGAGAGCGTGCAGATGCCGTTGGACTTATTCTCATCACATGAAGATGCCGGAAGCGCGATGCAACCTCAACCGCTTGATCAATCCTTTGTACCTTCCACGACAGGGAGCTTCGTATGCGATGAAAGGAGTTTGAAGCATCAACTTCACCGCATCCTTCTCATAGGTTCCCCGGGACTCGTTTCTACTCATGTGGCGGCAGGACTTTTGAAACATGGGTATCGCGTGAGGCTATTGGAGCGTGACTACCGTGGTAAGATCTTTCTTTACGGTTTAGAAAGTCTCATTGAAACTCGCCCATCGCGCCTCTCCTTGTTTTACGAGGACGATCTTTCACTGGCTGTGGCCGACTGTGACGGCGTAGTTTACGTTAACGGACCCGATACATCCGAAATTTCTAATGAGAACGATATTGAGCGCCTTTTTGTGTCATCCATACAAGACGTATTTCTTTCTATAAAACGCAATGGTAAAAGCGTGAGACGTGTTGTCTTGATTAGCCCCGCTTCTTCTATCTTTCCAGTCGAAACAACGTTGGTTGCTAAAACACGGGGATTGAAACGTGGCCAAGCGGCTGCATTAAAGGAGGCGGAGCGTTTGTCTTATAAAGCAGGTGTACCTTTGACGATTCTTCTCCCGGCCATGATGGTAGGTCCTTCCCTTCTGGGGGAAGGTGATGGCAACGTCCAGGCCTTGGTACTGCTTGCAGAACAGCAACGTCGATTTACTTCTCCCATTTATTATAACATTGTAGACGTAAGAGACGTGGCAGAGGCATGTGCATTGGTCCTCATGGCACCTAGAGCTGAATACCAGAAGTATATTCTTTCTGGAGGGGAAATGAGTCTGGCGCAAATTGCCTGTGCTCTTCAACAATGCATTCCACGTGTATCTCCACCAAAAAGACATCTACCAGTTTGGTTAACGAGGGTATTGTTGCATTTGGGAATTCTAAACTTTCTCGGATTTGAATTCTGTGAGCGAGTTGCGTGTGAACGGGTTGGTTGGAGTTACGTGTTAAGTAGCCTTAAGGCTCAACGTGACCTTGCAATACAGCTGCGAAGTGCGCAGACGGCCGTCGTTACTGCTGTAGCACATGCAATGAATGTGCCAGTAGCGCTCCAGCAGCCAAATGTTGGTGACACACAAACTTCAGGAAAAGTGCGCAATCAGGTGCGTGAAAGCAGGCTTTGGAGGGGATTTCAACTTGTTGGGTTTTCCGTTCTCTTTGCCACAATCGGCTTTTTTTCTGGGAAACGTCTTTTTAGTCGTTCTAAAGTCACCTAAAACCGACAGCAGAATTACACCAAAATTAAAAACAAAAATAAAATAAAACGAAAGAAAAAAAGAAACAAAAACAACAACAAAATAATAATATTTTGGCATTCTGTGTGGCCTTTTGCACAGAGTATCTTTTTTTTTTTTTTTTTTTTTTTTCGTTAATAATTGGGCTTTTTGTGTTGTTTTGTTTCCTCTCCTCACCATTCCACCTCTCCAATATCTCGTCCATAAATCGCTAACGCGCCTTTTGTGGGACGACGCGCTTCCTCTTTGCACCATTATTTGCCACGCGGTTATCCGCAATTAAATAAGTTCTTTTTTTTTTTTTTTTTTTTTTTTTTGGTCCCGCAGGGTGAATGCGAGACGGAAACGGGCCATGACTGTTTTTTTTTTTTTTTTTTTGGAGTGCTTTTTTTTTTTTTTTTCTCTTGGATTGGTTTTCCGCTAAGTTTTACCTCGCATTGCGTCTGTGAACGAAAGACGCTGGGAAATGGAGTTGTGTTGACAAACTTGAGGTGTTTAGAGTCTTTTTTGTTGAGTTTTTCCTACCGGCGGCACGCGGAGAACGCGAGGATGCGGGATAAAGAAAGAAGAGGATGCTTCGTGAGGGAATGGGAAAGGGTGGCGTGAATGCTGCGGACATTACGGAGACGTCAGGCGTTAGTTTCCCCCACCCCACCACTAATGCCCCGCAGCTACTGCAATGGACGACTCTGCGCCACGGATGGAGATGCCGTGAGAGCAGTTTTGTTTTCTGCCTGATGGATTCAGCCTCTTCGCGGCGGTGAAATGGGCAGGAGTGAAGCCGCTCATTTGGATTATATATGTATTGTGTGTGATATTTTAATGAACCTAAATATTGGCGTGTCAGTTGTCCAGTCCCAACAAGTATGGGGTGACATTTACGGCATTGCAGAGGCGGCATTCTTCGAAAGCACGGATAAAACTTTCTCTCTCGAGATGCTGGCGCGCTTGAGGAATGGTCTACCTTTTTTTTTTTTTTTTTTTTTTTTTTTTCACTACGAATATAATCAAATCTGCCAGTATATATTTGGTGGCATATTTTGTTTATTACCACACATGGAGATAAAGAAGAAATTCTTTATATTTTATTTTATTTTATTTCTCCCGTTTATTTGTTAGGAAGGCCCCAAGTAAATCCGGGGATTCCTGGAAAGTGTGGGAAAGGGAAGGAATAAATTGGTCGAGGAACTTCTCCCCCGTTGAGCTTCTGGAATGCGGGGTAGACAATGTTGCGAAGTGTGAAAGGTATAGAGTGTCTTTTTACGGGAAATGTGACGGCGCTCTGTGCGACCCCCAGGAGGAAACACTCCCGTGCGACGACTACACATTTAGATGAAGAACCCTCATCTCACATGGAGGATGTGGGGAAAAAAGGTGGAGGCGAGAAAACAAAGGGGGGATCTGAGACTTCAGAGGAGAGTTTTGGGAAGCGTTTATTCACATCGTGGCAACAAGGCGTGGTTGCTAGTATTGGCGCAGTGATGGGTATAGGTGCCATTGGTTTTTTTCTTTACGCCCCGGTGAAGGAGGACACGGTACATCATACAGCAGTTGTGGCGTCGGAAGCACTGGGCGATTTGCGTCTACGTGAGCAGGCCATACAACTCTCAAAAGGGGTTGTGGAAAATGTGTTGACTGATCCCAAGTCCCTAGACCTTGTCGTGCGACTTGTGGTGCAGGTTCTAAGGCAGGATGACACTAGGATTGCTGTATCCTCTTTTCTCCGTTCCCTCTTTGAGGATCATTACACCCAAGAGGTGACTAAAAAGTTTGTCTTGATGACTATATTGGACCCGTGGATTCAAGAGCAGCTGCGTGGCATAGCGAAGGACCTGGCAAACGATTTATTGAATGATCCAGAAGTAAAGAGGGCACTCGTTAACCTCCTTACCGATTCCGCTACCACTTCGCTACGGGATGAAGAACTACGCTACGGTGCCGCACGTGCTATGAGATCTGTGGCAAAGCGCACAATTAACCCATGGTCTTGAGGCGCCTTCCTGTTTTTTTTTATTTGTGGGTCAAAGACAAGAGGAGTTGAAAAAGAAACAACAACGACAGAAAAGACGCGGAAGAAAAAATATATATCTATATATTTTTAATTCCCCAATTGTGGTGGTTTAGGCTTTTTCAAAATGCGTTTATGTATTGCATGTCTACAACTGGACTTTTTATATATAATTGTATGTATAAAAAAATGTGTTCTTTTTTTTTTTTTCGTTTGTTTGTTTTCTCACAAAAATCATTTGTCTATTTTATTTGTCTTTATGTTTTGTCTTTGTTTTTAATACTGTTTTATAAATTATTTACTATTTTTATTTTATTTTATTTTTTATGCAAATAAGTCTGGCTTTGGGTGGGTAAAAGTGTTTGGAAGGGCGATGGCAGAAGAAGTTTCAAAAAGACTGTTAGCGGATTTGCATTTGAAGTTCATATTGGGTTTGGATGAAAAAAAGGATGATTTAAGGTATTGGATGTCGCAACATCTGAAGGTGAGTGGTGCCTTTTGGGGACTTAGTGCCATGGAACTGTTGGGCCACTTAGATAAAATTAATCGGCAAGATGTGATTGAATTTGTGGTGGGGTGCTGGAATAGCGACGGTGGATTTGGTGGAAATGTGGGGCAGGACTCACACATGCTTTACACCCTGAGTGCAGTTCAGGTGCTTTGCCTTTTGGGTGCACTAAATGCTATTGACAAGGAGAAGTGTGCTTGTTGGGTGGCATCCATGCAACTCCCAGACGGATCATTTCAGGGCGATGAATGGGGTGAGGTGGACACACGCTTTGTCTATATTGCGATGAATTGTTTGCAGTTGCTTGGGAGACTGCATCTGATAGACTTGGATGCGGCTGTCCGGTGGGTGCTGCAATGCCAAAACTGGGATGGGGGGTTTGGCGTCGCACCAGGGGCGGAGAGCCACGCAGGGCAAATATTTTGCTGCGTCGGTGCTCTTAGTATCGCTAACGCGTTGCATTGTATTGACAAGGAGCAATTGTCAAGTTGGCTGGCTATGCGACAGCTGCCATCTGGAGGGTTGAATGGCCGCCCTGAAAAGAAGGCCGATGTGTGCTATAGCTGGTGGGTCGTGTCATCTTTGTCAATGCTTGGGCACACCGATTGGATTGACCGCAAAGCTTTGTTTAATTTTATTTTGGCATGCCAGGATGCTGAGGACGGCGGCATTTCAGATAAACCTGGGAACATGGCAGACGTATATCACACCTTCTACGGCCTGTGCGGGCTGAGTCTTCTCGGGTACGAGGACTACCCACTGAATGAGATCAATCCCGTCTACGCTATGCCCTACTCTGTGCTTGAGGAGTTGGGCGTACCGGAAGAGAGGGGACTGCACGTCGGCAAGGCCCGCAGAGAGAAGGCATAAAGACCCTCGCAAGCGTGACACAAATTCGATGCTTTTGGGTGGGCACCCCTTCGTGTTTTTTTTTTTTTTTTTTTGTTACTTACGGATTGCTCGATTTGATTTTGTTGTGGAGTATTTTTTTGGTGATTTCTTTATTTTGCTGAGCGGCGACTATTATTATTATTATTTCTGTGATTGACGGATGGACGTTTCACTGCGTTTGCTCAGAGTTGCTGCCTAAAGTATGCTGTTGTGTCTTCCATGCATCTCTGCCGCAGTCTTTTTTTTTTTTTTTTATGCATCCTTGCTTGGTGGTGGCTGGTGGGCGGGCCATTGTATTAATTTGAGGATACACGAGGAACATTGAAAAAAAATAGGGGAAAAAGAAACTTTGGCAAGCAGGCTGATACAGGCTGCTTCTAATCACACGGTCGGGAAATAAGATGGAGTGCATGAAGCTCCAGGAAGAAGGGCGAAAAAAAAAAAAAATGCAAGGCGATACCGCTTTTTTTTCACCTTTGCTTGGTTTTCTGCGTGGGGCAAACGAAAGAGCTGCTTTGTTCCATGCAGACACGCACACAGCACATCTTTTTTTTTCCCGTGAATTTTTTTTCTTTTTTTTTCTTTCTAGAAATTGTTTTAATCATGAGAGATGCGGCGTGCTGCTCTTGCCGGCTCTTTGGTCCGCCTCAACTTGGTGGTAAAGAAGCAGCAGCAGCAGTATCGCTTCAGCGCGGCAGGAAGTAAGGGCTCACCGGGTCTCGTAGATCACTGTAAGTTGTTGCAAAAAATCCATATGGACCAGCAGCCGTACCACGTGAAGCGAAAACGCATTCAAGGTGTTCTTCGGAAGATGGAGACAAATTACATTCATTGGCTGAGAGAATGCGGGACAAAGGAGTCTCTTTTAGTGCTTGAGACACTAGCAGGGGTGTCAAGTTATCTTAAAAAGGGCCGTTCCGCCACGGTAAATGTCCAACAACGGGATAAGGAAGAGGGGGAGGAGTGGACCGGTGCGTCACCGTACTTTTTGCCAGGCGTCAATGATTGGCTGTGTGTTCTTTTGGAGCGTGGTGCGCGACACGCGTCACGTCCCGACGAGTGTATGACTTTGCTGTGGGCCGCGGCTGAACTTGAGCTTGCCGATACACCGACGCTGCAACATCTATGTCGCCAGTTGTTGAAGGAAGAGTACACAGGAAGTGCAGCTCCAGGGGAACTAGTTCGTGTTATTCAACTGGTCTCACTGCTTGTAAAGCGCTGCAGAATGCCAATTCCTCAAATCGATTATCTTCTCTGTCGTTTGTCTGCTGCTTCACTTGATTCAAGAGAGTCAATTAACGTTCTTTCTTCGCTGTTGCGCATGCGTGCGAGAAACAGTGTGGAGGTGGTGCGAGCTGTCTCCAGGAGAGCCGTGGAACATGTTGCAACGTACACTGCAAGGGATGTTATCTATGCACTAGAGGCGATTGCACTCCTAAACTGCTGCCATGAGTCTTACGCAGGAGCAGTTCTTAACCGGTGCATTGCCTTGCATGCGGAGCTTAAACCAGCAGAGCTCGGGAGCGTCTGTAAGTATGTGGCGATGCTGAATGTTTCACGGAGAAACAATGAGACGGCATTTTTTTGTTCGAAGGAGCTGCGTCGACTTCTTCCCGCTCTTTTACGTCGGGCGGAGCAATTACTTGGTCGCTTTTCGCTTAGAGATGCTCGCTGCGTGATGGGTTGCCTGCAGCAGCACAAAGTCCATCATTCTGTTGTATTTTCTCGTCTGACTCCTCTTGTCTCAGAGAATTGAGAGGACGCAAACGGGGGAAGAGCAATGAAACGAGGGGGGAAAGAAAAGGAAAAGAAGCGAAGTGTGAACAACGCATGCACTTGTGTACCCTAAAACAAGAAAAGGAGTTGTGCCAAAAAGTGGAGAAGCAAAACGAATTTTTTCTCTCTATATTTCTTCCCTCTCCGTGTGTTTTACTGTCTACCAATTTTATCTTTTTGGGGGGTCTTGCCCTTGTGCTTCTGCCTTTTGTCACCTGTGCGTTTGGGAAGCTCGTAAGAAGAAGGAGACACCAATGGAGGGAGTGGAGAAAGTCGCGGCGGAGAACCCGCTTCTTGACCGCCTACGCGAAAAGCATGCCGAACTTTTTCGGCAGCGCACGTCCGAATTGCAGAAGACCCTGGAGGCGGAACACTCATTTGCATCCAGGAAGATGCACAATCTTCCGCCATCGCTGGATTTGATATCCGATGAAATTATCATTGCGCTCAACGAAATTGGCACGCGCTGTGAGGAGTACGCGGTGCCGCAGGTGGGGCAACTCCTTAGGGACGTTAGAATGATGATGAATCGACAGCTTCGGGAGGCGTACGCCTCGCTGGAGGCGGGCTACAAATCCGCCTTTCACAAATTAGAAGAAGAGGCTGAGGGGTCCCGCCGACGGCCGGAGGCGAGCAGCACGGCACAAAAATCGGTGGGCAGGGCGATGTGGAAGTTACAGGCGGAATCAAGTCCCCCCAACGAGGAATCAAGCCAAAGTACATCTTCTTCCAAAGAACGACTAAGAAAGCGGAATACCGTACCGAAGACTCTGAGAGTGAGAGATACATTTTTGGCAACGTTGGGCTTCTTTGCGGAAACAACGGCTGTTTTGCTTCGCTGTGAAGTTGTTCGAATTTTTCTTTACGATGAATATGAGAACTTGAAATGTTGCGCTCGATTTCCCTTCAATAGCACTTTGGGCGATCCAACCTCGGGGAATGACATGGAGTTGATGCTCGCGAGGGAGTTGCATTCAACGGTCTGTAAAAAGTGTATTGCAGTCAACGGGAAGGAAGCGCGGCTTGTTGCCATGAGGGAGCGCGACCGTGATGCCTTGGAAGAGGAGCTTCAGCAACTTGGATGGCACTCCATGACGAGCTGTCTTATTTTTCCCATCTTTTCAAGTGCTGGCTGTGGACGGCCCTTTGGAATGATCCACGCAGTGAACAAACAAGGTGTCTCTTTCGACCGAACAGGTACGTTTGACGAGAATGACGAAGTTTTTATGTCTGTGACGGCGCGATTGCTTGGCTGTCTACTCACCCGTTACCCCACAAAATTGTTTGTGCTATCTGTGGGAGAAAAATTGCGGAACTGTATTCCCTCCTCATTAAAAGGGAATGAGGAGTCTCACTTGCCACCAATATTGCAGGATGAAGTCAAAGGGGCTGCAGAGGTTGGCAATAAGGCAAACCAGATGTTTACGCGCGTGTTATTGTACCGTGCACCAATCAACGTTATATATCAAACACGGTCACTGCGCAAGGAGGTCCGTAAGCTTGAATCACTGAATGTTATTGATAGGGCTCTTTCTACAGTAGAGTTTGATATTGCTGCGTTGGAAGAGCTTTGGCGAGTTGGACGTGAAGAAAATATTATTATGTATCAACAGTGCCAGCGGCTCAATGAGCAGTTGAACGCGCTTCAACTTTTACTTAGGAATGTTCTTGATGCCATTGGTGCATCACGGGTATTATGCAGCATGAGTGACTTGGTACGTTACATTCAGGCGCTGGAGGTTTATGCTCGCCAAGAGAATATTTCAATGATTACTGAATTAATTTCTGGGGTACTGATGAGCCCCCGAACTGGCGTATCTGTGCCACCGGAGTCGGGGGAAACCTCCTCTGATCGCCTCTCTCCCAGTGAGATGATTCGAATTGAGCGCCGTGTCGCCCAGACGCCACTCAAGCTGAAGTTTGGTGCTCAGGCACCGTCTAATGTCCGCACTTACTCGTACGATCCGGAAAAAAAGAGAGAGAAGGTAAGATTTCTTAACCAGCTTGCCGAGGAACGAGAAACGGATTTTGTTGCGAAGTTTGCAGTGAAACCGGTCGCGCGGCATGAGGCTGAAACAAAGGCGACGATTGCAAAGAAGGTAAATCAACCAGTCCCCTTTTTGGTGCAGTTTGGACCGACTGACTACGCGTCCAAGCGGCCCTTTCAAATTGGAAATAGTTAGTCTGACGAAGTCTTCATCTTCAATGTGAATTACCACCAACAGCGGCTGCCAATAAAGCTGTTGTCCTCTTATGTTTACGCTGCTTTCTTTCCTTTGTATATATATATATATATGTATTATATGTAATATGTGTGTGTGTGTGTGTGTGTGTGTGTGTGTCTGTAAGACAGAGTTTCTTTATTCACTTCTGTTTGTTTGAGTTTCTGTGCACGTGTGCTAGGCTGGGTTTTGTTATTTTTATTTTGCTTACAGGCACTCTCATCTTGTTGCAGGAAGCTCCCTTTTTTTTTTTTTTTTTTCTGCGCGAACGAAGGGAAAAAATTAAGTGAATATTCGAAAAAGTACAAAACAACAACAAAAAGAAGGGAAGGCGCTTTTCGGTTGCATCTCGGATTGCCACCTAAAAGTGACTGGGAGAGGAGGAAGAAGGGAGGTACGACGCAGTGCATGATGCTTTATGAGAGCAATGATGAATTGGCAGACGACATGGAGGAGAAGCTGCCGTACGTTGGACTCGTGAATCAAGGCAGTACTTGTTATTTAAACTCTGTTATACAGGCGCTCTTTCACCTGCCATCCTTTCGTCAGACGCTATACTTCATGGCGCATCCCGAGCGCGATCCCATTATATTGGCATTGAGGAATATATTTTCACAACTTCACTGTGCGACGCCGTTGGTATCAACGAAGGAGCTAACGGATGCCTTTGGATGGGGTGCCAACGACGCTTGGGTGCAGCACGATGTGCACGAAATGATGCAGAAGCTATTTGATCGTCTGGAAACTATCTGTAAAGGAACTCCTCAGGAGAATTTTATTCGTGATCTTTTTTACGGTGAATTAACGTATATTACGCGTGCCGTGGACGGTGTGGACTACATCTCGTACAGAAACGAAGGGTTTTATGACGTGGAACTGCTGGTGAAAAACATGGACACAATCTATGAATCCTTTGAACTCTGGGCCAAGCCCGAACGTATCGAGGGAGTCTCACTAGAGATAACTAAAGGGGGGCCCTGCACAAGTCACACAGTTGAGCGGAGTCAGCGTTTTGTGCGCCTGCCACCGGTTTTGCTAATTCACCCCAATCGCGCAGAGTTTTCTATGGAAACCTTTACGGTGAGAACACTGCCTGGTAAGTGGACATTTCCAACGTCTCTCAATCTTGAGCCGTATGTTCTTCCAATGGAATTGGAAAAAAATGGTGGAACTGGTTTGAGTCCTTTTTATGAATTACGTTCTATTGTAGTACACCAGGGTATTGCGGAAAATGGGCATTACTTTGCATATGTTCGTTTTGGGGATCAATGGGTCTGTTTTAACGATATGTATGTGTTTCGTGTATCAGAGGAAGCTGTCATGACTTCAGCTTCGTGTAGCAGCGACACGGAAAGCCTTAACAAGGGGTCCAATGAACGGGCATCACTTCTTGTTTATGTCAACACGTCAGTATCAAAGGACATATTGACTGAAGACTTTGTCCCTACGCATATTAAGGCGGTTGCGGAGGAGATATTAGCTGAACGTGAGCGCATACAAAGGGAAAGATGTGAGACTGTTACATTTCGATACATCACAGAAAGAGAGTCTCTTGTTGAAGCTTTGGATGATCCATATGACCCACCAGTTAATGTGAAAAGCACAAGCGTGCCTACCTTCTTTAGTATAGAAGAAGTTCATGCTGCCATTGCTGAAGACATTGGACAATCTCCCGATAGAATTCGTGTGTGGATGTACGATGGCGGCATCGCCGCTGATGTCTTTGAAGCTCATCTCCACAATGACACAAATCGTCGTGAGATTCTTTTTGTGGAGATCCTCCCGGATAAAAAGGAGAAGTTTTCTCAAATGTCAGTTGAAAACGCATTTTTTGCTCTTGTTCGCATTATTCATGAAGATTCACTGGGGCCTTGCAAAATCATTCACACGCGTAAGGATTTAGAGAGACTCATAGGGGAAAGCGAGGAGGAAAACAAGTGCTTGATTTGCTTGCAAGGCCCAAGTTTATGGGAGGTTTCGGTTGATAGGGTTTTGGTAGGCGGCAATGTGATATTGTGCCCAGTATCCATGAAAAAAGAGCATGCGTTGGAGTTGTTGCGTCAGCGTAAATTCAAGGAGGTTGAGGTTCTTCTTCTTGACCGTCGTGGTACGGGGATGTGGACGCCCACAGGCACCATTCGTCTTGATGCAAAGTCGTCTTATGTCGATGCGCAGAAGAAGGTTTATGAGCATTTGGTCGCGGCCCATCATTCTCCTCCAATATCTCCAGAGTACATTGGTTTTCACTGTGCTGGTTCCCACGCTCGAAATCCATCTATTGCCGTATTTCCGCCCTCCTTTTTGGGCTCTATGAAAGAGGGGATGGTTAGCCTCCTATGGCATGGCGAGGACACAATGGAGCTGTTTGTGACGCTACTTCCGGCCCCGTTGAGCTCCATTGACACACTGCGTGTTGTGTTGCTGAATGTTGGTGGGGGCATACGCCCCGCGGTGCACGTGGAGGGGAGGTCGTACAAATTAGGTGAACTATTTCGTCTTGCAATGCAACAGACATCTTCATGTCTCCCCACTGACCTGTTTAATTACATTATGTATCGCCTTCAGAAGCGCATTCCGGTGTTACGCCTCATTATGATTCCTAATGAAAAAAACCAACGTGTGTTTGAAAATGAGGATGATGAAGTGTTGGAGTGTATTGGTTTGTATGTGATGGATGTGCTTGCAGAGATAAGGAAAGGGTTTTTTCGGGTAGATGTCGTCTTTTATGATCGACGATCAGGGGAAGGGCGTTTTGGCTTCCCGACGAATATTGCGCTGACAGAGTCGTACAAAGAGACGGGGATGGAGATTGCCCAACGGGTGGCTGAGAAGATCAAAGCGACTGTAAGCGTAGAGGAGATTGGGCGATGGATTGTTGCTGTGAAGGGCAAATCCGGCGTTATTCGAACAGTTGGTCCAAAAGAAGTGCTGAAGAGCATTATGAAGGATCTTAATGAGGAGTTGGAGTGCTTGATGATCGATCGTCCACGATCACTCTTAATTGACGGCGTCGATGACGTTCGACAGGGCATTGAGCACTCCATCATTATTAAAGATCCTTCCTTGCAAGATTCGAGGTCAAAATCCGCGCAGCATGGGGAAATGTAAGGGCTTTGACTTATACGGGCGAAAGATCGAGAAAGAAACGTAGTGTGGATTGTTCTTTTTGACAGTCTTGTTTTTTTGTTTATTTTATTTGCTTCTCGTTGTTTTACTTGTGAAAGGTGTTGGGTGTAGGAACGAATTAAGACATATCCAATGTGCGTGAATTTAGTATTAAAGCAGGGTGAAACTGTTCACTCTTTGGCCAATAATGTAATTTTGGTAAGTGTTTTTTTTGTTTTGTTTTGTTTTTGAAGAGCCCTACTTCCTTATATATATACATATATATATATGTATATATATATATGACTTATTACTTTCTTTTACTGTCTTTTTTTCTTTTTTTTTTTATAGAGCCGCTTCAGATTTATTTTGTGTGTTTGTGTTTGTGCGTGTGCAGGCGTGGAGTTTTTTTTTACTTTTTTTTTTGCTGTTGATGTTTAGTTGAACTCTTTCGTTTGCAATGTGCTCTTGTGTGTATGAACCCATTCACTCACATGTCTGATTGCCCGTTTTTTTTTGTTTTTTTTTTTCTTCTGGGAGTGTGTGACGGAGGAATGCCCCCGAAGGGACGGGTGACTGCACCGGTGTCCCTGTCCCCCGCTGCAGCCAAGAACGGCATGGGGGGTAAGAATGATAAAAACAAGGAGGAGAAGCCCAAGAAACTGAATGCACAGCAGGTTGCCCTGAATAACGTTGTGGAGGTGGCAGATCGACTGTACAAGCAGCATGAGCAGGAACGAGTCAAGACGGAAACCGCCGATCAGATATCACGTCGGGGTGCCATACTTGACGCTGCCTTGGAGAAGGAGCGACTGAGAATAGACAAGGCTGAGCATGAAAAAATAGTGAAGGAAATGGAAGAACGGGAGCAACTTGCCTACAGGGAGTGTGAAAAACACCGCATATGGAGCCGTGTTCCACACGCCTCACGGCTCCCACAAGTTGATAGTGAAAGCTCCATCAACACCTTCCTTGCTGTCTGGCGTGATGAGGAGAGGGAGTATGACAAGCATACGCCTCTTGTCACTGTGATTAATAGACGAAATTCCGTCGGGGGAGGCCTACAGAATTATTATTTTATCAACGGAGAATTTGGCGTTTCCCCAGCGGCTCGCAAGAAGATGGTGGAGTCTGAACTCCAACAGTGTCTTGAGGCATACGAGTTAACAGAAGCCATCCGCTTGGAGGCTGATCGCTCTCTGACTCAACTAAAAATGGAGGATCTTACATTTTTCAGTAAAAACATCGGGAAGGTGTGTGAACAGGTGCTAAATTCATTAGACTTTATCACCATTCATGCCTTGCTTGGTTATGATGTCATACTGGAGGGTCCAAACAGTGAGTTCCTAACAATGAGCGTTCCACCAACAAATCCTGTGGTGAAGTACGGTCTCTGGGTGAAAGTGAAGGAGACGACACGCAGTTTTGCTTCCATGGTATTTCCCAACATCGCAATACGCCTGGACCCAAAATCCAGCGCCTTGCCAAAGCTCCCAAAGGCACTGGGATTGAGTAAGGAGAATGTTGCAGTTCGTGTTATTCAATTGGGGTTTAACCCGCACGAACACCATGGTTCCATTGGTCGAGAATTCTACGCGTTAAACTGTGTTATCAAATTAGACCTTTTAAATTTTACAGAGCGTCCAAAACATGTCGGGGATTGGCTTTATCGCTCTGAAACCGAAGAGGCTCACGCTTTACATTTGGTTCCATATCCCCCAGAAGTCTTGGAAAGCAATGAAGAAGATCTTTCACTTCGCGTTTCATTTGAGGCTCCAAACAGCATTGTTATGCGTCATTCATCATTGCTCATTGGGAAGTGGTTAGAAGCATCCAAAGACTGGGAGCCCTGCAGTCACACAAGCGCTTCTACGGACAGCACCGGAACTGAAGGCAGAAGATGTGTTTTTGCAACCTCAGAGTTTGCTACCTTCGCAGTTTTGCAAGAAAAGGGATTTGATGTCCCATACGAGCAGTGGCGACTACATCCTGTAAGCTTTGACCAAGTTCTGATGGTATTGGAGGGGCGTCGTCGCGGAGAAGGGAGTGATCGTGAGTTTCGTATACTTATCCAGGATGCGCAGTGCAAGCTCTTGGCTCCGGAGGACCCTGAGCTGGCTCATCTTCGGGAAAATTGGCTTGAACCTGCAACACTGATCCGTCTGCTTTCTCAAACCGGCTTTAACTTTCTTCTGGATGACGAAGATGCCAAATTTCTCGAAAACATTGTGCCAAAGACGTCTGCTCTGGAGGAAAAGGCGTATGCGGATATTGCGCAATTTTGTCTTTTTTACGCCATCGCAAGCTCGAGGCACAACAAATGCGGCGAGGATGCGGATTTGGCTTTGTTTCGTGTCTCCAAGCAGTCCCGTGCCCTTGACAACGATGAACGGCTGGAGGTTCAGTTGGACGAGGACTCGGATTGGCATAGCGTGCGGTACCAGACCCAATGTTGTGCCTTTGCCGCTATTAGGGAGTCAGACGAGGTTCCTGACCTGCACATTCTTGAGGGGCATGAGTCCCACTTTAACCTCTACACACTTCTCTTGCATGAGAAGGGCGAGGAAGTACGCCTACAGGCTGTTCACCACACCAATTTTCTTTTGCGGCGATGTGTTTTTCAGCTGCTCCGCCTGATCCGACCGTTGACGTGGGGTTAAGCGCGGATTCCGATGGGGAAAAACAGTGGGGACTCGGGGAAACCGTCATTTATATGTATAGCCACAAAAACCAAAGAAAAGCAAAAGCAAAACCAAAAAAAGAAAAAAAAAGAGAGAGAGAGAGAGAGAGGGAAAGAGAAGAGTATACCAAAAAAAAAAAAATAATAATAATAAAAGGCCGGGTACGAGGTTCTTCAGGATGGGGTGAGTTGGTGGGCGTATGGCTTTTTTTTTGTGTGTCTGTGTGTCTAATTTCTCTTGCTTTCTTGCTTTACTGCACAAACCAACGAATATGTACGCAACTGTTGTGTTTTCCTTTTGTATTTTATTTCTTTGGGCTTTCTATATTTATTTTTTTGTGTGTATGATTTTTTTTGTTTTGTTTTGCGTTTCTATTGGGATGTGTTGATGTTGAAACCGAAAGATATTTGCCTTTTTTTTTTTTTTTTTTTTTGACGTGTCCTTTACGATTTTATGAATTAATTTTGTTTTTTTATTGATCAGGTGTGTGGTGGGTTCGAGGCCTTAGAAAATGCGGCGCACAGCCCGCTTTCTGGTGTACGAAAAGTTTGAGGGCGCCGTTTCTGGGGACAAGGGTTACATGACGTATCAGCAGGCGTGCTCTATTTTTGGGTTTCAAATGAACGATAGGTTAGAGGCGGGGGAGATCAAGAAGCGGTTTAACAAACTAGTGCTTCGCTATCATCCCGACCGCGGCGGGTCAAGTGAACAGTTCCAGCTTCTCCGGGAGGCGCACAAGATTCTCTTGACACATCGCCATGACAAGGGGGACGGCGCCTCCGCGAAAGGCAGTTTTATAAACTTCAGACGCGTGAATTATGACAATGTGACGAATACGATTCACCGACAGACTGCGGAAAATCCGGAGTATCGCTCTTTTAGTCTTCAAGACATGGCATTTTTTTTCTTTTTCGTCACTGTTGTGATGGGTTTCTACTTGTATAGGGCATGGAGGACGCAGATGCAGATAATCCGTAGTAGGTGGAGCTACACGGAGGATCGCTTGACCACCGAGGCGACTCATCACGATGAGAAGTTGTGGCATCCGTGGCGCTCTGACCAAGGAACACGGGACATGATGGATAATATTGGCATCCTGCAGGGAAGCGTCAAACGTGAATTGGTGGAGGAAAAACGGCAGCTGGCTCCCTCTGTGTACATGCCATGGCAGCCAGGGGGTCCATTTGCGAGTGGACAACGAGTCGAGTCCGAGAGGGACACGCAGTTAAGTGGAGAAAAGCATTGAGTTTCTTCAAGATAACATGCCGTTTTTGTTGTTTAAGCGGAGGGAACTCAAACACTCGGGAAAAAGTAACAGCATGATGTTTTTATTGTTTTTTTTTTTTTTTTACTTCTTGTTGAACCGTTTTCTGCAGTTCACGTCATAAGGGAAAGCGAGAGAATTTACCTTTTTTTAATCTTTTTGACGTATTTTTCTTCCCGCTTAATTTTTTTAGATTTTTTTTTTTTTGTAGAATGGAGGAAATTAGTGGTGGGTGTGCGGAGGATGCAGGTGGCGAGGTCGGGCGGCTGCAAGAAGAGCTCAGGAAAGCAGAGGAGCGCATGCGGCTGTGGAAGGAGAAGACACAGGTTGCAGTGAATGAGTTGCGTGATCGTATTGTGAAACTCACTTCTGAACGCAACGAGTTGCAGGAGGCCTTCACGGAACTCAAAAATCATCAGGAGCAACAACGACAGCAAGATGCGGATGGTGGTTCGAAATATACCGCTGATGGAGCTTTGTCGTCGTCTTCATATTCTTCCCTCGTCTACGTCCCAGCCGCAACGATCGTGCGTGGTATAATGCAATGGACAATTGCGACTGTAGATGTCTTTTTTCCCATTTTGTTGAAGAAGTCAGAGTTTGCGTTGGGTCTGGCGGCCTGTACATCCCAGGAGTTAGACAAGTGTAAACGCCGCACAGCTCAAACGTTGCGATTACAGGCGAAAAACATTGAGGCACTGCAGTCAGAAATCTCTGGTCTTCAGCAGCAGTTAAACGAGGCGCTCGCAGAGGTCAGGGAGCGCAATCATGCGATTGATAGTCGTGACCAAGCACTTTCTGTCCTTCAAAATCGTCTGGAGGATCTTGAGGCGGCTAATTTGCGACTCGAGTCCTCACGAGTGCTGTTGAGCAATAAACCAAATGCGGAGCAAATCAATATGTTTGAAGAGCGTCTAGAAGAGGAATTGGAAAACGTGCGACGTGAATTTGTGTCCCGTGAGAATGTCATTTTTGATCAACACCGTGACGAAATTGAGAGGCTTTTGGCCAAACACGAGGAGGAGGTGGCGGAGCTGCGGGCTGAATTGGAGGAAAAAATACTTGCCGCGGAGACGGCGGTGGACGCGACAGCAGCAGCGAAGGTTGACGCCAATCTAGCAGACAGGAACAGCGAGGGGGCTTACATGGATCTTATGCGGGATTTTGAGGCTCTGCAGGATGAGCTGAAGGTGACGCAGGGAGAGAACGAGACAATTATGGCGGAGCTGCGGGAAGTGAGGGGAAAGTTGGCGCACTTTAACGGTAATGGTAATAGTAATGACAATTCGTCGGTGGCTTCTCAGAAGGAGCCTTTTACGCTACCGGAGGCGGCGGTGCGCATTGCAGAACTTGAGAGTGGGATGATGAGGCTCTCGGAGGAGTTGTGTGAGACGAAGAAACGGCTTATCGCGGCGAAGCATCAGGCTAATGCCAGGGATCTTAGTCGTTCGCATGTGTTGGAGGGACAACAGCTTTCTTATCTGAAGTGCATTGTTGTGAAATTGCTTGGCGCTACTGAATGCGGTGATGTGGGGAGAAATCTATTGCCAGTTCTTAGCACACTGTTGAACTTTAATTCGGAGGATCTGCAGGAGTTATATGCTGCGCACCCGGATTGGGTGAAACGAAGATTTTGATGGTGCTCATTGCCGTAAAATGGAGATTCTGCAGTTGATTCAGAGTGCATACGTTTTTTCTTCTTCCCACGATTGGCTTGTGGCAGTCGCAGACTTCTTTCTTCCTTTTTTTTTTTCTTTCCATACATATGTATATATATATATGTATGTATTTAAATAAATTTGTGTGTATTACATCTAAAGTGGTGCTGAAAGGTTTGGATGAACGGCACAGAGATGCCTCTGTTGGTATATTTGTATGCTCATGCCATATTCCTTTAAAAAAGGTTTTTTTTTTTCTGCATTATTGTTTTGCAAACAGGGGGGCCTTTTAGAAATGTATTATCTGCGCTCGCTTTTTTTTACACCCGAAGAAGTCTTTTCGCGGGAGCATGTGCGGAATGAAATTGCCCGCGAAAAACTCTCAAGGGCGAAGTTGCAGCGTAAGAGCGAAGAGGAGACCCACATGGCAGAGATGGAACGGCTGGATAATGAGCTGCGGGAAAAACGTGAATTGTTTGCGGCCGCCGCAAAGCCTCTGTTGGAGGAGTTCGATGACGTCTCGCTAGCGCAGCACTACTACCAGGAGATATCGAATATTGTGACGAGCCACCTGCATATTGTGTCACAGCTGGCCGATCGTGAGTTCAGCGAATTTGGCTACGTAAGCAAGAAGCTGATTTCCGTTAGTCTCAATCTTGCGGCGTTAAAATGTTGCATGATGGGCGGCGTGCCCTTTGAACGAGAGTTGAATACCCTCTTGAAGGATGCGGATAGCAGCGATTTGTCAATTGTTGCCACGCCATTGTGCCATGTGCGGAGCATTCCACCTGCAGCGAATGTTCGTGCTACTGCCTTTGATCTTGCACGGGCCATTGAGGAGGTAGGCAAAGATGGCCCAACGCGGGAACCTGTTCGAGGTTGGTTGGATCTCTTTAAGTTCCGCACGTCATTTAGCCCCACGATGCTAGAGACTCGGCAGGTTGAAGCACGGCGAGCGGCGAAGCAGTTTCTTTCTCACATTGAGCGCGGTGAGCACGACAAGGCGTTAGTTCTTGCGGAGGACGCGTACGTCAAGGTGGGCCACGAAGTGAGCGCCGCGAACGCGGTGCTTCTGGAGAGTGCTTTTGGGGCGTTTAGGGATACTGTGCTACCGGTGATTGCTTCCGACGTCTTCTTGCGATACGCTCGAGCTTCGCTTGACGCGTCTCGGTTTGCCTGCGTTGAGAAGATGTTGAAGGAATGAGGGATTTGGCTCTGTGGTTTGCGTGTGCATGCGTGAAAGGCTCCGTGTAACGCGGGCAATGGGTGGTCCGCGAAGCAAGGGAGGGGTTGTGCCCGTATTGTGCCAATTATTTTCTCCAATTCTTACATACGGATAGAAATGTCTGCATATGCATTTACGCAAATAGACATAATTACTTGCACTTTTTTTCTGTTTTGTTTTTTAGGTGTATATAAAGCGGTGCATTTGCGTGTAGTTATGTTCTTTCTGTTGCTCCTTTGTCACTTTTTTTTTTTTTTTTGCTTTTCTTTTTATTTATTTATTTTTTTGTTTGCTTGCTTGGATGAACAAATAAAATATGCTTACAAACGAATCTTATAAGTAAAGAACGAGATTTGGATTTTTTGGGAATGGTACACATTGTCGGCGCCGTAAAGCAACAACTGCGGGTGAGCCTTGATGAGCGTTCAGTTGCTGCGCTTGAGCGGGCATTTAATACTCTACAAGGGTTGAGGACGGGGTTTGTGTTCAGTGTCTTGCCATCGTCAACTGCTTTTAACGAACTGCATATACTCTGCTGTGAGGCAGCGATCGGTTTGGAGCAATGGGGCATGGCAGAAAGTTGCCTGAAGATTTTTACAGGGAAGCGGGCACCGACAAGGGCTTTGGATGCTCGCGCCCTGTATTGTGAAGGTCTTATCGGTTTACACAACATTCCCATCTCTTTCAGGGGAAGGGCAAAGGTGACGTCGCACTTGCGTTGTGCCACCAAAATTGTGACTGGGGTAAAAATTGCACTAGAAGAGTGGCCCAAAGAGGCGCACACGCTGGCTGTTGGCGTGGAACACTTGTGGTTGGCCATTCGTGATCTTTTCATCCCCGGGTCATTTGATAGCGTGCTGGATATCGTGGCCTTTGTTCTTGCGCTGCATGAGAAGCTTGGTCTTGGTGGTCCCTTTTCACAGCTCCAGTGGAGTACACGATATGCAATGTGTCTCCGAGGTGTCGGTCGCCATCAGGAGGCGGTCTCTCAATTATCTACGGCCTCAGAGCTGGTCTCAAGGGTTGGATCTGAGAGGTTGCAGTTGCAATTTCTACGTGTTCAAATTGCATTCTGGGCCAGCTTGCCCGCTACGCGTACCAAACAGGATTACACAAAACCAGTGCTTCAGGCCCTCTATGTGGCTCAGGCGTTTTTCTGCGGTATGATCGATGAGTTTAGTGCTACGGCAGACCTTATTGCTGCCCATGAAAAGCTACTTCTTGATCCGGAAAAGAAGGAAATAAAATTGAAAAGTCGAAAGACAATGGAAGCTGAAATCACCTTCAGTGACCCAGCTCTCGTGATGGATGTTCTTAGCGAGGTGGTGCTTGGGCTCGCGCTTTGTGGGGCGGATGAAGTGTGCAAGATAAGTTTACCAAGTTTGCTTCAAGGCGATAGTGTACGTCCTCGCTTGTTTGGTGAATTTGCTCAGGCTATTTTGAGGGCCCGCGCATGTGGTGCACTGGGCCTCGCCAAGGCGTTGGATGCCAGCTACCTCACCAGAACTATGGCGGATGCCCTGTTCAATTGCATCAAGGCCGTGGAGGGTACGATGGATAATGCACGCATGATTGAAGATCCTTCGGAGCGTGCGTATACGCTTCAAATTGGATGTGTTATTTTGTGGAATCTCTCTCTCCCCCTTCTTCAGTCGGAGACGCGTGGAAAGTTGCGTCACACTTTGAAACGCATTGTTGTGTTGTTGACAAATTATGGATCTTGTTTGACTGGGCTTCTTGTACATGTGGCGTATGAATCCAGTTTAATTGAGTTTGAGGAAGACAACCCAATTTCTGCCATTGAACAAATAGATCGGGCACTCTCTTTGAACCATTGTGTCGTCAATGCGGAAGGGAAAATGGTGTTTCCAATGGATTTTGCTCTCCTTAGCCTGAGGCGACGGTGTGTGGTGCGAAAGACCATTGACAGCAGTGTTTTTTCTGCTCGGGAGGACCAAGTCATCCATCTCATTGAACAGGCAAGAACCTCAAACTCTGCGTCGAATCGTCTTGTGCTCTTACAATCGGCAGTGAAAAAGCTCCCTCCCCTCGGCCAGGTGTTGGACCCTGGTACCCTGGCAAAGGAAAGGGTCCCATTTTTGCGTGAGCGTTCAAAATTTGGTCGAGCGAAAAAACATTCAGTTGTTGTTGAGCCACCGGAGGGTCAACCGCCGCGTGTGATTACAAATCCAGCAGCTGCACACATTTACTATCTTCTTCTCAAGGAGGCCAAAGAGGAAAAAAATCCATCTATGCATACAATTGTTGAAAAGGTGGCGAGTAGTCTAACTTGTATTGATGTACTTAATGAAGCGGATTCTAAGGAATTAATTGTTATGAAGGCAGAGGCGCATTTGAGTATGGCTGAGGTTTTGTTAAAAAACGAGAAGAGTTCTGGTGGGACTAGCTCTGACTCTACAGCCGACGCCTTGTCCCACATATCTGCAGCTGCGAAGATCAGTATTAAGCTGTGTGCGGCTGGTAACCGTGAAGAGTGGATAGCTGTGAATGCATGTCTGTCGTTGATTGGGTGGTATTCAGAGCTTTTCCGCAAGGGATTATTTCTTCCTGCCACAGTGGTTCTTGGAGAGCTTTATGTGGCATTGAATCAAACCCATGTGGATCCTAATAGAGAATACAAACTATTCCATGATATTTGCTTTGCCTACATCATGTCTGTCCTGCAATCGTACATCTCATCCAAAGGTGAAGTAGACGGGGAGCTGAGTTGTGGTAACTTGGCGGAAACGCTGCGAAAGACCTTTTTGTACCCTATTTGTGAGGCAAACAACCCCATGCTTCGACGGGCAGAGGAAGTATGTCGCGAGGTGATGGGTAAGTGGCGGCTACCTTCTCAGAGGAAAATGTTTTGTACACTGTTTGTTTGCATTCAACGTCTTCTTGATCGAAGTCCAGAGGATTCACATCACCCACAGGAACAGTTGTTATTTTTGCTTGGAAAATTGAATGGTCCCGTATCAATAGAGGAGAAACGGATTCTGGTGAACAAAGAATCTCTGGACTTATTGCGGATGGATCCTTCTGTGGAATTGTGTGGGAGGCTTGCAACACACAGCATGCAATTACCAGAGAATGAAAGGGTTACGCTGGAGCTTTGCCGTATTGCAGACCAGTTGTACCAGGATGGGAAACTTGGATGGGGAACGAAAACTCTAATCGGTAATCACACGGGTAAAGAAAAGGGTCATTCTCCCAATTCGGCTTCTTCCGCAGCGGTTCTTGCTAGAGGGGCATTTCCCAAACCGACGGAGGATGACTGGTACTGGTATTCGGATATCCTGCTTCACCAGGCGACGGTGCTTGGGCGCCTAGGAACGGGTACTGAACGGTCGAAGCGGCATGAGCTGGAAAAGCGGGTTATTGTGGCCATTACCAACAGTGCGATTGCCGCTTCTCATGGTCCAACGTGTACACGGGTTTCACAGATAACGGATGCATATTATGCTTTTTGTTGTACAGCAGACTATTTTAGTGGAGCACTGCGACAATTACTTCTCCCCAGTCTTCGCATACTCCTTTCACCGTCAATGCTATCAATACTTCCATTGTCTTCACGTGGCGGAGGGAGTAGCACTGAGGGTCATGCAGAACGCGAGGCGTTATTGCCTTTAATCACGACCATGGCTGGTATTTTCCTTACTACTCTATCAGAGAATGGTGCCCATGAAGAGGGGATAAAAACGCTCAATAATCTTCTTGCCGTCCTTCCGACGAAGTGTCATAAAGTTTTTCGGACGTATGAGGCGCAATTTCGCTCTAATTTGGGACTTTCGACGGCTCAATTAGTCAATAAGGTCAGAGGGGGTGATCCGGAAATTGAAGCAGCAGTCTGGGTTGCCATTGCAAAGAACGCGGCTGCGAACGCCGATAGTACAAAGAGTTGGTTGAAAGCGCTTGAAGTGTTGGAGCGCAAACCACTTCAAAGGGCTGATGCCCTTCTTCAAATGGCTGAATGGATGGCGACTCGTAATGCCGTTTCAAGGCATGAACTTATAACTCTTTTACTCTCCGCATTGGACTCCGTGGAGCGATTTAGCGACCCACAAATGAGTCGACTCCCCGAAGAAAGCATGCGAAAAGAAGGATCTTCGCGATCTTTGCGGCAAACGATGGCCTTTTCTCTCTCAGGACGCACCATCTGTTTGCCTGATGCCGGTTCCATGCGTTCCGGAAACAATTTAACAGGTGGTGTGGGCGAACCAGCGTCTCTTCGGGAGATCATGACTGCGATTAGAATTATGTATTTACTTTTTGTGGTAGCTCCAGAGAAACCTCTTGAGGAGCACACTTTTACTGTTTGCAAGCGCTCCTGTGCATCCACGATCCTTCACTACGTCTTTTGCATGTGGAATATTGTCTCGACTCTCATACGATCCAAAGACGCTGATAAAGAGAACGCTCTGAAAGAAAATTTATTGGAAATTCCAGAGGAATTTCATGCTTGGCAAGGCTTTTGTGCGGATCCGCAGCATATCGATTTTATTCGTGTTTCCTGCCAGGATGATGCCCCACAAAATACTGATAAGCTTTGGGGAATGTTATTTGATGTTTGTGAATTTCTTGTGGAAGAACATTGGGAGCAGTTTACATTCATGATCTTCAGTTGGATTGAATTTGCTGCAAATTGGCGATATGGGCCTCTTGATCCGCGCACTATGGCTGTTGTCCGTGCGGTTCGTTGTAAATGTCTTTTGGCAGGCGCTCGCAGTGGATGGGGAAATTTAAGTAGCATGTACCAGGTGGAGGCCCCAACTTCGGAGTATTGGTCTGCTATCCAAGAAATACTTCTTTCGGCAGAAAATTCTTCACATTTTTCACCCTGGCCTGATGGAGCACTGCGTTTTACCGACTTTAGGGGCAGTACCTGCTACTGTGTCTTGAGTGAGGCCGAGGATCTCTTCCTTCTTGGACGTGTGCAGGAAGCGTTACGGTGGAGCGGTAAGGTGCTAAATTGTGCGTTGCATATTGGCAACATTGATGCCGTAGTGCGCTGTCGTTTGCTGGAAGCGCGTGCACGTATATTGCGGGGTGAGGGGGCTGCGGTGGCCAAGCAACTATCTGAAATTGAAGAGGAATTTGTTGGTCTCACATTTCGATTATGGACGGAGCTGAACTTGGTGAGGGTTGATGCCTTGATCAGTTGTGGCCATGTGGAGAAGGCCATCAGTCTCGCGAGAAATTTACCGCAGGCCTTGGGACTCCGTTTGACGAAGATTGCTCCTGACGGGTTGGCTGGGGATATATCCAATGATTTATTAAAGGATTGTACCAGGCGAATATTGTGTGAGTGTGGTCGGCAACTTTTGGCTTTTTTGCGGCTTTCTCTCCGTCGATCCTCCTTTCCGGGGGAGAGTGAGGATGCAGCGCGAAAATATCTTGCAGAGGTGGGCGACCAACTACAAAAAATGGACGATTGGCAAAGTCTATCTACTGCTCTTTGTATTAAGCAGAATTTGCATCCTCCCATGGATGAGGTTCTTTTAACGACAGACGTTGAAAAAGGGAAGGAGCTACTGGAAATATTATATACGGAGTACTGTGAGGCCCTCCGGGTAACAGAGTTGATACGCAGTGAGATGAATGTGGTGGCACCTTTTTCTTTATACACAAAGAGCCTTGCGACTCACCCCAGTATTTTGAGGGCATATGACGAGGTTTTGGTTATCCGGGCTCGAAACTGCCTTGAGCGGGAGCTGCTGAGGGATTTTATCATACTGCAATACGACCAACTGTCGATGGAACAACTTGGCATTCCGACAGGAGGGCCGAGAAAATTGGATACTTCTGTGCTTCAATACATGCGAGATCCTGCGGCGTATGAGCAGATGAAAAAGAATATGACTGCAGGGAGCGGTAAGGAGTCATCGGAGAGGGGTTTTTATGAGGACTACAACCCGACGAGGGATCTGGAGTGCGCTCTAAACCACTTTTCTATTCCGCAGGCACATGTAGAGGGTGCAAGTAGCGCAGAAGCTGAAGCCATGCTGTCTCGCACAGTAAAACCCGATGGAGAGTGCACACCACTGCAAATGGAAGCCGTGATCTGTGTTGCTCTCGCTGAGTTTCAAAGACGGCTGAAGGCTCTTCTCCGGGCAGAGGACGCCACGTTAGCTGTAACATTAACAGGAGTGGCGCAGATAAGGGAAGACAAAGGGATTGGGTTCCGTGAGAACGACATGTTGACAAGGAAATGGGTTCGCCTTATCCCGAATATTGGGCAACTTGGTAGCCGGAGGGCAAGTCGGAAGAGGGCGTTATCGGTTAGTCGCAAGTCAAGGAAGTCATTCGTCACAGAGCCGCCAAAAAAAGAAGAGGGGCCTGTCAATCTCTGGGTGAATGAGGACAGTAACTTGCCGTTCATGATTCAACTGGGTGCCAAGCATGCTCGCCGGCTATTGGAATACAAGGAATTGGCAAAATGTTACATTTGCCTGGCTCACAACCTTGTTCTCTCTGATGACTATTGTGCTGCTGGAACCGCCATTGAATTCGCTCAGGCTGCCGAAATGTGTGGTTTTCTTTTAGACATTCAGTCGGCTCTTCTTCAGAGTTCACCAGAAAGCAACTTGATTCGGTTCCTAGAGCGGATGAAATTGAAGGCATCTTTTCTTTTAAATACTTCTGCCTTTGACAGTATGCGGAACCTGTTGATGAATACATCCAGTATGCTTAAACTCTTTGATATAGGGTGTGAATGGCCCGCGGAGCCAAATAAGCCTCAACCACTTTCTTCAGATTCTTGTGCTCTTAGCGTGGTGCGAGAGGAAAGCACAAGATACTTTCTCGTGGCCCTAAGGTGTCCAGAGGGTGGAGTACATAGTCGCAGAGTGCAGCTGGATATAAACTCTCTGATACAATGCGGTGACGAATTTGAGACATTCAAGCAGACCAAAAAGGTTGAAATCATCAATAAGAATGCCTCGGTCAAGGCTTCTTTGGAGGGAACAAGTGCTGCCTTACTAAAGTCCCTTTTGGATCGAGTTCAATATCTGTTAGCTCCACTTTGGGAAGATTTTAACGGAATATTGTCCTGGCTAGCGCCCAACTGCCATTTGTTTCTCTGCCTGGATCCCATCCTTCAGTCTCTACCACTAGAGCGACTGTCTCCATGTACGCAATTTTTGTCCGTTCAACGTGAACTGTCTGTTTTTTACATTCGGAATAAAATGTCAATTCGTGGAGGGAAGTCTTCATCGGGAGGAAGCCTTTTCATTGTGGATCCATTTGGGGAGCATGAGACGTCTTTGCAGACTCTATTTGGTCCAGAGTCTCGTCCCAAGGGAGCAACAAGTGAAGTTATCTGCTCTGTAAGGGATAAATATGGGGGTTTGTGCAACCCTTCTCAGCAGTATATACGTCAAGCGCTAACAGCAAATAGTCGCGGCATTCTTCTTGTTGATTTATGTGGTTCTTTTACTGATATTGTGAGTCCAGAGACCCTGATGGAGCTTAACTTGGAACACTTTCTTGCCGTTCTTGTGGCAGAAGGCACCAATGATAGTTCCCTGCGCCGTGAACAGAAACAGCGCACAAGCAAGACAACTCTGAGCCTGTATTACGAGAGACAGTTTATTTTCTCCCTCCTTCTTCTGGCACGTGGTGTACAGTGTGTTGTTACTAACGCCCTTCTTCCACTTTCTCCAGAAGAATGTGGTCTCATCTGCCGGCGCTGTTTGCCAGCAATTTTTGCTGGAGGTAAAGGCCTTTCCGAGGCCGTTCGTGGCGGCACGGGTGAAGGTGCGGATTCATTTGCCTCGGCGTTTTTATTTTACGGTGTACCCCCCACAGTGAAACAGAAGTAGGTCTTTTGTTGGTATGACTTGTGCTGTGTGTATTTTTTCTTTTCTTTTCTATTTGCTGTTACTGTGACGGTGTTTGTTTGCCCGCTCTTATTTTGTGTGTTTTTCTTTTTTTATCCTTTTGTTACGTGGTGTATGTATACTGCATGCTTTTTTCCAATGCGTATGTAAAAGGGAACGACCTTCATTGCGCGACCCCGCCTCGCTCCGCGCATGTGAGAAAGGAGTAATGAAGGACGGCATTCAAGGAGGAATAAAGAATTTACATTAAGGGGTTTACTTGTACTTATGTTTATATCTATATAGATGTTTTTATATTGTCTTTATTGTTTTTTTTTTTTTTTTTTTTTTACGTCTGTATACCTTCCTCAAGTCTTCTTGGCTTGTTGCTTCCATTTTACGTGCCTTCTTCTTTCTGTTGTTGTTTTTTTCTTTTTTTTTTTTCTGGCATACCCCTTTTTTCTGTGCTGCTTCCTTCCTTTTTTTTTTTCTTTTTTTTTTTTACGAAAAACGTTGTACTCTTGCCAGTAGTTATCGTGGCTTTGGTTGAAATAATTGTGGTGCCGCAATGGAGTTTCTTGTTGCCGATGCCGAGCGCATGTACACTGTGAACGGCAGGCTGCAGCATCTCTCGTACTGGTCTTACAAGATACTGGCGAGAAGTTTCTTGGAGAGCTACCAGAATCCCCCACTGCTGAATTCGAACAGAGCTGCACAAAACTTTAGCAAAGGCTCGGGTTATGTGGATTTTTGCACGTGGCATCGGTATTCGGAATTTGAGTGGCTGGCGGCACAGGTAGAGCTGGAGTTCCCCGGCATGCTTTTCCCACCGATTCCCTCAAAAGAGACGGACGGAACGGTGGACAAATTCACGGAGCTGCTCACCAGCGTGAAGGAAAACAACTCCACGACGAGGGAAAACCCGTTGGTGAAGAAACGCATGCGGCATCTACAATTGACGTTTAATGCCATCGCCCAGCTGCACGAACTTCATGAATCTCCTCTACTGAAGGCTTTTGTGACGCTAGATGAACTGAGCTGGTGCGCCTTTCGAGAGGAGCGAGAGAAGAAAATGAAAACATCGATCCTCACCATCTTCAAGGCCAAAGGTCTCAGTATAATTGCAAAATTGCGTTCATTCCGTGAATCGAGCAATCACGATTATACGCTGGATTCTCCTCTGGATTCCGTCGCAACGCGTCAGAGTGACCTGGGTGAACTCTTAAATACATGTTTTGCGCAAGTGGAATATATAAACAAGTATTGCATTAGTGAGTGGCGCCACTGGAGTGATGTGAATAAATTGCGTGGGTCCATTCAGGGATCCCCGATGCCGTGGACTGCGTGTTATGGTGGCCACCATGTCCAGCATTCCAAGCACCCAGGATTGGAAGGAGTTGTGCGAGAGATAAATAACGATGCTGCGGTGGTAGAGTGGAATGGACAGGGTGGGAAGTTGTCAAAAGTGCCGCTGGATGAGTTGAACTATCCATCATCGGGGATAAGTGATCCAGCCATTTTTGCACTACAAGAGCTTGCATCTCAAGTGGAGTCTTATTTCATGTATTTGAGTCGTTCATCTGGGGTTGCCGTGTTGAGGGATGTCGAGGATTTGTTGTGGTTTCTTTCCAGCTATGCGAATCGTTGCGTTCGTGTGATCAGGCGATTCAGGGAAATGCGCTCCGAGGTGCGGTACCTCACAAGAGTGGTTGAGAAAAAGGCGAGTGTGGAACAATTTGAACAACTTGAGCGGCTGAAGCAAATACTGTCGAAGGGGACATCGCGGTTTATGGAGCAATATAACAACTTTTATCGATGCTTTATGCGGAATTCTCTCATGGAGGTCGCACACAAATTTGGACGAGTGATAACAGTAATAATGTCTGACGATCAGTGGAATGAACGCCTCTCGGTGGCCAAAACGATGCTAACTCTTTCGTTACCCCTTTTACCAGAGGAAAGAGAGGAGATATTTGCAGAGGACGCGTCCAAGCGCGATTCTCCTCCAATGAAGCAAGTAAATGGATTGGAAGGTTAAGTTATTATTAGACATAATTATATATCTATATACATGTTTGTTTTTGGCCACGTGTGATGGAACGGCGGGACTACATTCTCTTAGCTGTAGATTCTGGCTGAGGGTGCGGCAAAGTGACGAAAAGGGGACTGAAAAAGCAAAAGCTAAAAAAGAAATATAGGGTGCACTGTGTTGACTGCAAGTTACAGAGGTGACGTGCGCGTAGTTTATTCTCCTCCATGAAGTTCTACATTGATTTTATCTTTATCTGGCGTGCGTAATTATAAATGGATGGGATCGGAGGGTGAAAGGGGCAGCAGAAAAGTAAATGAATGATAATTAACAGCTAACGATATATTTGTACACATATATCAATCTAGTTATCTATCAGTCATTATATATGTGTATATACCACTGGACGTGGATGCGCAAAAAGCTCTATGAAAACAGGTTGGTTTGCATTTTTGTTGGGTTGGGGAGGGTGGAAAGGAACTTGCTTCTTGTTTTTATTCTATTGTCAATGGTCTCTCTTATTGTTAGTTCTTATCGAATAGTTTGAAATGAATTTGGTTCGCCGTGTCTTTTCAAGCGGCTCAACGGTGCGGGCACTGCCCATCAGCGAGTCACCTGTTCTGCTTAACTACACTCTGTCAACTTTTCGCTGGCACTTGGATTCCCGACCAAGCAGTAAAGCCATTTTGGTTCACGATTTGTTTGGCTCAGCTGCTTCATGGCAGCAATTACTGAACGATGACCTCAGCAGGCTGCCTTTGTCACAATTCACTCCGACGACGCCACTGGAGTTGTACGCTGTGGAGCTGAGAGGGCACAACCATTCTAGGGGCCTCCCGTGCCCGAAAGATGGGGATAATTACACTTTGGCATCGGCTGCTGATGTTGTGTTGCATCAGAAGCAAGTTCTGCGGACGGAGGCAAAGTTGGTGGGTTTGGGCTTCGGTGCTCTTGTTGCTTGCCAGGCCGCGCTTCACTCTCCCAAATCCGGCTTTGATTCCTTAACGCTTATTGTGAACGAACCCTCGCAATTGCTCTGTTGCGACCCCTCAAATTACTCTTTGCCCTCCATCATTCGGGGGATGCCGAGGGGAATGAGATCGCTGGGTGAAGTTGAGGAGTACCTTAAGAAAACCGTAAACAATGCCGTTGAACGAGCGTTGATCTTTGCCGTTGTAGAACTGCAAGAAGGTGTGCCGGGTTTTCGCTTTAGCGATGATCTCTTGCATTTTCATGGCCCATTTAAGGGGGCTGCTGATATCGCGGAGGATATTACTTTTGAGAGGAGAGTTACAGTTGTTGTTTGTGGCAATGAGGCGGTCCCACAGGATGCGAGGGAACGCTTCACCAAGCATTTTCCTCGTGCAACATTTGTGCAATTTCAGGGAGGCTCGAATCCGGGGATTACGGGTCTGTACAAGCAGGGCACCAATTTTATTTGTACCTTTCTTGAGGCGCTGGAAATGCTTGGTACTGTCGATGGGGGAGAGAAGGAGGAAAAGTAGAATATACATTTTTTGGAGCTGCTTCTGCTGCTGCTCGTGGTGAATAATTCGTTGGCGTGTGAGTCTCGCGGGTAGTTTGTAATGCATTCGAACTTGTTTTTTTTTTTTTTTTTATTCTAACAATTTCTCTGTTTTGTGCTTCGCACCTTGTCTGGGGGTTGTGTTGCACGCAACGATGTCGCACGTGTGTGTTTTTTGTGGCTTTTTTTTTTTTTTTTGCTTCTCTCAAGTTTTTATTTTTATTTTTATTTTTATTTATTGCCACGTACCTGCACTGTTTCTCCGCATGCACCTTTGCTATTGTTATCTTGTCTTGTTTTTCTTTTTGTTTTTGAACGGCCTCTTTTATTTACATGCGTCTGTGTGTTTGTGTTAAAAGAAAGGCACGATCGCCACTGTTTTTTTAGGAATTTTTTTATTCACCGCATCTAAAAAGAAAAAAAGAAAACATAAAAAAGGGAGAGCGCGCGAGAGGGATATTGAGTGAATATGAAGTGTTCTACCCCGCTGTTTTTACTTGTTTTATTCCTCTTTGCCGTCGTTCATCCATCATTGGCCATTCACGAGGATGAGCAGGGGCTTAGGGACTGGATATTGCGCTTTGTTGGCCACGTGGATCACGCGTCCTATCAACCTGGTCTGCAGCCGAATCACGTGTATTTGGCCTCAAAGCCGGGGGCTGTTGCCGCCCTGTCACTCAGTGATGGAGGCCTGCAGTGGAGGAAACTGCTTTCCGAGCCGCAGGTGTGCGTAGCGGCAAGCAAAAATGAAGTGTTGGTCTCTTCTCGCTCAGGAACGGTGCATCTTTTGAATGCCGCAAATGGGGAAATTGAGAGAACATTCAAACTGTCGCTGCCAATTGGTTCCACTGTAGAATCATGCGCCATTGTGGAAGGAAAAGTGAGGGTTGCCGCAATGGACACAATAACAGCCTACATTTATGAGTTTGGATTGGTGACAGAGGATGATATGATGAAGCCCAGGAATAATTTCCCCATTGGGACCGATGTGCATGCACTGCGCATCAGCGGCAAACACATATGGGCACTTCGAACATCGAGCGCCAATCGCTACTCTCTCACAGGGGACGTAGAAATGACTGACGTGGAGGGCGGCAGTTATGGCAGCTCCGTCACGGCCTCTGGGGATGCAGTTGTATTTTCAGGCACAAGGATAGCCGTGGTGCGGGATGACGGAAAGACGGAAAATATTGCCTGTGAGAATTGTGACGTTGGTGTGCTTTATAGCACCACAGGCAAATTTGAGGGTACGGTGAAAACAACAGCCGATAAACTTGGCTTTACGGTTTTTTTTCCCGGATCTAATGTTCACGTTGCGTACGATTCCGCCGCAATTATTGCCCCAACCGTCCTTCTTGCGGTAAGGGATAGATTGCATGGGGCGCAGGTAATTCTTCGAACTTCTAATGGTCATATTCTTGCAGTCTCGGAAAAATCCGGTAAGATGTGGGAGCGCTTAGAGGGGCTTGCACATCTTTCTGCCACCGTGATTGCCGACAACCCGGCGCATGAGGACCACTTTTCCTTTAACAAGGTGGCATTAGCAATCTCTACGTATGGCGTGTTTTACACCATTCCCATTTCAGAGATGGGGCATAACATCCGCGTACTATCCGATATTTCCGACGTGATTTTACAGAAGACGGCTGCAAGTTCTATGGAGTCTGTGAAGATTGAACGTATGTTCCTCTCAGGGACAAATGTTGTTACTGTCGTTGTCGCCTCTCCGGAAAAAAGAGTGAGTCTTGCTGTTGACTATTCCACGGGGTCTGTAATGGAGGTAAAGGTACATGAGAATTCATTGTTTGTTTCACCAACATTTGAGGTAACGCGTTCGCTGGAGCTTCATGGAGCCGTTTCTTATAATAATATGCACTTCTTTACAGCAAACGTAAGCAGTGGCCTTATTGAGGGGTACGCCGTTTCCGAGTCATCCGAGGTTGTTCCACTCTGGACGGTGCGCATGCCGTATCCTTTGGTCGCTTACGCCACAGGAGAGGATATACTCCGTACGAAGACTGTTAATCATTTACGCGTTTTTCCAAACAAAACTAGTCAGGCAGATGAGGTTCGTCGGAAGTATCCCACACGCAATGTCTTTGTCGTTGCCCACTACGAACCCTCTGAGGACGAGTTGACGACACTAGTCGTCACCGCTATCGATTCTGTTACTGGAAGTGTGCTGGCAACTGCACGTCACCGCAACGTGGAGGGTCCTGTGCACATGCTTGTTGTAGAGCATGCGGTTTTGTACTACTACATGGACATGGAGAAGGTTCGACATTGTATTGGCGTGTGGGAAATGTTTGAGGAGGAGCCCGGCCGTGTTCTTCGCAAGGATGCCGGCGCCACCATACCGCAAGTCATTGCCTCCTTTTTTTCCCGCTTCAAAAGGACGTTCAGTTCGCGTGCCACTCGTCCGCCCGTGGTGACTGTTGCCGTTCTCGGCGTGTACGGAGGAAATCTTGCCACAATGGGCGTCACAACGTCTTTTAATGGCATTTCTCGCAAGAGCGTTGTGCTCGCCTTTGACTCGGGTCGTATCGCTACGGTGGAACTGAATAGACTCCTGGCGGGTGGACAATTGCCCCTTGACGACAAGGGCAATCAAGCCACACATGTCATCATCCCGAGCACTTCTTTGGCTTCGCACAAACTCCGAGTGGCAAAACCGAGCCTTATTGCCACAACGCCCACAAATTTGGAGAGTTCATGCCACGTGTTGGTGTCCGGTTTGGATATCTTTTACGTGCGCGCTTCCTCGGGGAAGGCGTTTGATCTCCTTAATAGCGACTTCAATAAGAACCTTTTGATAACACTTACATGCGGTTTTGGCGTTCTCACTTGTGCGGCACGTTACTTTGTCAGGCGGAAAGCCCTCAATCTGCTTTGGAAGTAAAACTTAAAAAAAAACAACAAAAAGAGAGAAAAGAGAGAGAGAAAAGAGAGAGAGAGAGAAGAGAGGAAAAAAAAAGAGGATGGGCGACGCGAACGCAAAATTATGAAAGAGACTAATAATTGGATGTTGTGCGTAAACGGATTGTGTTATTGGCGGAAATAAATAGCTCGCAAAATAAAGATATTGCATGATTCTTTTTTTTTGTGTGTGTGTGTGCGTGTCTCATGTGACGCACAAGAGGAGTAGTTTTGAAAAACTTTTTAAATTTTCCCTGCAATCATCTCATTAAAAATAAATTGCATGGCTTTTTGTTGTTGTTGTTGTTGTTGGTCTTTCTTTTTTTATTTTTGTGGTGTTGACGGTCTTGGGGGAACGCAAGGAAGGGAGGAGGAAGGAGGCACTTTTATCTCCCATCTGGCGGAGGCGAGGCGTAAAAAAAAATATTTTTTTTTTTGGCCATGCCGTATAACTTTCTTAGACCAAATCGATTATACACGAGTGAAGAGAAGGTGGCGGAGGAGGAGAACAAGGAATGTGACGATGATAATAATGACGTGAAGATTCAACGGGAGTTAAATGCTTGGCGCCTGCATATGCGTGAGGAGCGGCGACGGCGTCTTCTTGCGGCGGCCTCGAGGGCGGAACGAACACGAACTGCTGAGGAGCCGTCTGCATCTCACGTCTCACCTCGGGAGTCAAGTCATGAGGCTGGCCGTGGGGGTGAATCGCATCACCAAGAGTTGACGGCGCTGCAGCAGTACCGCAGAGAATTGGGCGAGGTGACATCTGGGGTGCAAAAGGGAAGGAATAGCCTTTGGAATTTGCGTGTACCCATTCGGCGGCAGCGGCGCGTAAAAACAAACCGGGTCACATATCATGAAGCGCGAAGCGTGCTTAGGGACTACATTCATCGTCCCCCACCACCTCCTGCAAATGTGCAGAAAACACCCATCGGGACGCTTCGAGCGTACAAGGACGCGCTTGCCTTCTCCGCGAGGGCCTGCAGTGAGGCGCCCACGTCACCCCCGTTGTGGCACCAACGGCCTTTGCGTAACATCAGTGTGCATAGGCGACGAAATGATTTTTCGAAGTTCACTTCGGTTTCAACAACACGGTCGACGACTCTACGAAGGAAACACACCGAGTCATCATTTGCGAATCGTCACGTCGATCGCAAGTTGAAATGGTGTCAATGTGACGTTCAACGAAAACGGAACGGCGACCCGTCGAAGCGTTCTTTCCGGCCCGTGCTAGAAGCAACACAGGCCTACCGAAGTGCGATCAAGCAAGAGGAGGAAAAGTACAATCAGCATCGGCAATGCCACGAAAAAAGATTTCCTTTTGAAAAGGAACCCTCTCCACAAAGCAGTGTGTCATCGCAATGTCTAAGTTCACGAAGATCCGCGACGCAGCCGATGGTTACACACGCCATAGATTCTCCTCAAGCGCGTCAGCCGTCACACATCTCGTATATCCGCCACGGCGTGGAACCAGAAGAACCGTTCCACAACCCCGTGGTAAACCCCCCGGCGGCTGAGGAGGCCGTTTCTCCCCAAACGTCTGCGCTCAGTGGGACGGGCACAGCATCTCATTATGAAGAGCGTTCTAGACGTGAGTCCTCGCCGCTGCTGAGGAAATTACTTAGCAAACTGACGCTCTCTTCTCCATCACTCTACCGTCCTGACTTGTATCAGGGCAATACGATACCATTCACTTCTCCTGTTGCTCGAACCGTTGAACCCCATCCGTGGCCCCCAGTTGGCGCGAAGGGCCAGGGATAACTTTTTTTTTTTTTTTTTTTTTGCGATGGCCCCTACTTTAGGTTCCAAGACCGACGCACATACACGCGCGTATGCGTGAAAAAAAGGGGGGTTAACTGGTGAAAAGCCGTTTCATGTAATGTCAACATGATCCGTTTTTATCACTGTTTCCTTGAATAAATAGAAGCAAGAAATCGAGGAAATGAGATGAAAAAGAGGGTTAGTACCCAGAGTTGAGTGCACGCTGTTTTCCTTTGACCCATCTTAACGCAACCTCTTTTCTCAGTTTTGATGCTGCCCTGGCGCTGTTCACATCTTTTTTTTTTTTTTTTTTTAGAGAAGACAGAGAGGCAGACGAGTTTTGGGGGTGATATAGACGGTGAGGTATTATACACATACCGACACAAAAACAGGGAACACAGAATCAAACATATATATATCTTTATGGATGCCTTGTCCACGGGCTTTTGTGCGAGCGCCATGAAGGGCGTACTTCCGCACGGTCCGGGGGAGAGCTGGGCCTCGCTCTGGCCTTCACCCAGAGTCCAAGTCGTGGACATTCAGCGGTATCCAAAGATTGTGACGGAGCCATTTGTGGTGTCGCGCTTTTATGTTGCAGTGTCAGACTCAGCTTCGCTTATTTGGCTTGTTGTTCCTCCTGGGAGTGAAATGGAGGAGCTGATTGATACCTTTCAAATCGAAGTGGGATCCTGTATCACGCTGAATGAGTATAGCGTGGTGGCAGCAAAAAATGCATTGAATGTGGTTGTACCCCTTTCGATAACTTATTCAGGGAATGAGCTTTCCCTATTGGGGAACCCAACGGTTGAAGAAACTCTCTTTTGCCTGTCAACAGAGGCCCTTACCAAACGACGGGGAGCCGTAAAACCCAACTTTTCTCGCGCAATTGAATCGTATATGAAAATAAGCCTCATTGACTTTGTGGATGCAAAGGGACACGAATTGGAGGACTACGCACTGGATCTGCGAATAATATGGAAAGGGAAACAAAGACACCTTACAGCAAGTGGTTCAATGGGGCGTTTTGTATTTGATTGTATAGGAGTAGATCGCAATGGTGATGCAGTGTCTATTTCTTGTACGGGACAATCGGGTCTTTACGACATATTTTCATTGGGGGATTGTGTTTGCGTGACAAACGCATGTCTTACAAGCCGCAGTGAAGCCGAGGATACGATGCGATTGCAACTCAACGAGCGATCATTTGTTGTGTTGCGTGGGGAAGAGGCAGTGAGTAACATTCCAACACATCCCTGTCGGATGTTTGGTGCGAGATCGGTGACAAATCTCATAAACTATAGCAACGTTGGCGACATTGTTCATGTGGAGGGAGTGGTGACGTCCGTGTCTTCCGCGGCACTGGTAAACACAAGACGGGGGCGGGTCGAGCGCTCGGGGATCTCGTTACAGGATCCTGCTTCCTCATCTCTTATTGACGTGACGCTCTGGGAAGAGTTTTCGCGGAGTGTCAGACCAAATGTGGGTGAGAGGTGGTGTTTTTGTGGATTTGTTGTTGGTGAGTTTATGCGGCGACTCACACTTTCCAGCAGGTACGGAAGTGGGGCATTTCAGATGAAGATGACGCCAGAGAAGTCATTGTTACCTGTGAACCGCACGGAAAAAATTCCATTTATGTCTCTGGAAAATAAGGACTCACTGCAGGTGGTTCTTGACCTGGAGGAGGCCTCCGAGACGTTACCGGTTCTGGCCAAAATACAACGCGTACGGGTTCCCCTTACATATGTGGCTTGTCGAGGTTGCGGTAAGCAGATTCGCAGCAAAGCCTCATCTTGTGCAGCGTGTGGCGGGAGCACGCTGGAGGAGCGTTTTTTTGTCCGGCTGGAGTTATCTGACGGTATTTGTGCGGTGTCTGCTGTTGGCTTTGCGCAGATTGGGGAGACGTTGTTTGGCATGGATTTGCCAACGCTGATGAAGCAGCGGGAGGAGTCGCCTGGCTTTGAGGGAAATATTGCTCGGGATGTCGTTGGTCTCCCGCTGCTGTTTTGGTTGCTGCGCTCACCCGATGACAGCCTGTTGCATGTTGTGAAGTGCCAGCACATTGACATGGCTCGCTGTGCGGCGACGCTGCTGGGTGCTCTTGCGCAGATGATGGGGCCGAGTTTTGACGCGTCACGAACAGAGTAGACGGGAATGAAACTACAATCAGGAGAATGAAAAAAAAAAAAAAAATGCGTTGCTATTAAAAGATGACAGAGCCGTTCAAGTGAATGGACGGACTGGAAGAGGCAAAGGTGTTTTGATTCTTTTTGCGCCCCACGGTGTGTGTGTGTGTGTGTGTGCTGCAACCGACAGATGCACCCACATTGTCTGCTCCAAACACCTTTTTGGTCGCTACGGGCTTGGCGTCAGCGATGCGTGCATACACGCACACAAAACCGGCAACTGTATTGCTGTCGTCGTGGCACGGAATTATGCGTTCCGCTCTTCTGCGCTCTTTTTTTTTTTTTTTTGCGGTTGTCCAAAAGTTGAGGAGGGACGCCACACAAAAAAGGGGAGGAATTGAAAAGAGAAAACCAACAACAACAACCCCACCAAAAAAAGGTCAAATACATCTGACAATAGCGTCATTTATTATTATTATTATTATTATTATTATTATTATTATTATTATTATTATTATTATTATTATTATTATTATTATTATTATTATTATTATTATTATTATTATTTATTTTTTGACTTCCCCGAGGAAAATAAAGAAGAAAAATAAAAAAACTTCACGCAGTATTGATGGGTCGGTTGAATTCCGCTGTGGCCGAGGGCTGTGTCGCCGTCACTGAAAAGGCACTGAAAAGGCGGCTGGGGATTACGGCCAATCGTGCACATCAAAGTGAACGGACGGTTGAATTTACCTTTACTGCGAGCAAGGATCGGCTGGGTGAGATATCTTCTGCTCTCTTCAAGGAATTTGTGCAGGCGGCGTGCGGTTCAGAACAGGGGAGGACCAAATTAGGCTCAGTTGACGTCTCTGTTGATGCCCAAAAGGGACTCCAATCGGTTCTTTTTACAGATGTTGTTCGAGTGCACAACTTCAGGTTTGACGAACTGCCGGACGATAGCCCCGCAATCACTGCGGTGGCGGAGGCGACATATTTCCGCTATCTTGCGAAGCACTCCGACGCTCAGGCTTATGCAGTAACAGAGTTTCCCAAATGTTTGACCGCTAAAGGTGGACCGCGACTTGATGTTATTATTGCTGGTTACGTTCTATTCTCTTTGCTCTCTGATGACGGCGATGAAGTGAAACTTCGCATGTATATCAAAAACATTGACGAAGTCCTTGGCACAATGTGTACCTCTTCTTTTGCCAGCACGGTTTTGCCGCATTCCTGGAGTAATCTTGACCAGTTGGAGCCACACCAGCTGGTGGACCTGCTGGAAGAGACACAATTGGCGATAAGTGACTTTTGGACCGACAGTGCACAAGATACTCGGGCTCGCTCGCAGGTTATCTTCCTTATGACGACTATTGGCTCTGAATTGCGGGAGTACTTTTCCAAAAAGACTCTTGCGGCGGGAGGTGTTTTTGGTGACAGCAAAAGTGCCACAGAGATGGCTCTAAGCTGCTGTGATGATTGGGTTAATATGTGCCGCAATTTGACTACCATTGATTGGGGCGCCGTTTGGGGAGGTCGTTTTGAGGATTTGCAACTTCGGGTAGTGTGTGACAGGCTGCGGGTTGTGGCCTCTCTTCGCGATTTGGTTGGTGAGATGGTGGAGCTACTTAATGCATCAGGCGAGTTACACTTCCTGCGAAAGGAGACTCTGTGGGAGGCAATGGAGAGCATTGATATCTTTCAAACGACAGCTGCGGTCGAGAAGCAGTGGGACGCCGCTCTGAGTGCATTCTACAGACGCTTGGAACCGGTTGAACACCGATGCGCAGCCGCCCTGCGCGATTTTTTTGGTGAGCGCGGCAATTTGGCTCCGCAGACAATCCTCAATGAGGTGGTGAAGTTCCGACAACTTATTCGGCGTCCCGTTGTTGCGAAGGAACTTGTGAGTGAACGGGATGCTCTTCTGGCAAAATTGAATGAGCGCCTACAGGGTATTCGTTTAGAGTTTGAACATCGTTCGGAGAGCACTGAAGATGATTTGTTTCTCGAGGACGAGGACCGGCGTTGCCAGACGGGACGTTTTATGCCCGGTGTTGTGAACAATATGATTTGGCTCCGTCAGCTTCGAGGACGAGTGGAGGAGATGATCAAAATGTGTAAATCACTTCTTCTGGACTTGCAGAACGCCAGGGAATTTGTCCTGGCCGCAGATACACTTTTAGAGGAAATCGGAGATTATGAACTGGAGTTATATAAACATTGGGCGATGGATGTGGAGGATAACAGCCATGCACTCATTTTGGATGCCAATGCACCATTGATGGACATTGATGCGAATGGGCGGGTGGAGGTGAATTATCCTGAACGTCTGGTACAACTTATTAGAGAGGTGCGTATCTTTCGAGGCTTGGGTCTTCGTATTACCGGTGAAATTCAGAGAATGGTGGATCAGGGAATTTGTTTTTATCGAAATGGTGTATCCTTGAAGCAAATTGCAAGCACATACAACTCCATGACGAAAGATATTATTCCTTGTACACGTGCCATGCTGTTGGAGCCGGCGTTGTTCTTTGAGAATATCATCACCGCCAGTGGAGACCGTAAGCTGACGTGGCGAAACGTGGAGGATGCGGAACGATTTATTGGGAAGTTGCGTACAGCGTCTCAATCCTTGACGGATTCCAACCGCCGTCTTCACAGGCTGCATAAAGAGATTGAGGCCATTGTGGTGGAGCTTTTTAGCGTGGATTTACTGCGTTCACGTGAGCGGTGGATGGGGAAAGTTCACACCATTCGGGAGAAAATGGAAATGTCCGGATTTAAAAACATGGAGACATGGAAGCTTTTTTGGGATGTGCAACTGTACAAAGCCATGGAGTATCAGTATCAGTTGGGACTGGAGAGCCTGCACGAGGTTGTGGCCGAGATGAAGGCCGACATTGTGTATGATCAGGAAACAGGATTGGCGGCATTACGGCCCTCATTGGAGGTCATCCGTGGGCAATACTACCAACGCATCAAGGACTTTATGACTTTCCCGCTTGGATTTCGGGGGTGCGGTGAAAATGAGTTTTTTAAAGAGATGCCAGCGCGCAATGAACGTGGTATTTTTGCTGTCATGCAACACGCCGCACAACTTTTCAAGAAGGTTCAACAGGAATTGAAACGGTTCCATCCATTACTCATTATTGGGCAATGTGGAAGGAACGGGAATCCATCACTGGAGGAAATTGTGGGGAAGACCTTAACCGAAGTGCAGCATTGGGAACAGGGCATTCGGTTGCTCAAACAAAAAGGTAAAGAAATCAACGCAGAGGAGCTTTTCATTAAATGTGGTTGCATCACACTGTGCACAGCCAGTATTAAAGGAACCGTTGAGGATCACTTGTACAAACTCTCTGAAGTTCTTCGAGTTACATTGCGTCGAAGTGCTGAAAATCACTTGCGTCGGATCGATGCATATCTTGTGGAGGTTTCAGGGTCATTGGACTCCACGCTGACAAAGTTGGATGAGATTGGTGCTGCCAATGTTCACCACGCGTACTTGGTGGAGCAACGACCAGCAATGGAAGTTGAATTTTACCACTTTTACAACAAGAATATGCTTCTGCAAAACATGGCCAATCGTGCGGGTCTTGACTTTGCCAAGACGAGGGATGAGTGGGATCGGGTAATGCACCGTCTTGACTCCTACGAGAGTGAGATGGAAGAACAAATGGACAAACTAAAGGGTGTTATAGAGGAATCTGTCAAGAGTTGGCAAAAGAAACTGGAACGCTTCACCAATCAATGGCATGAGCTTAAGCCGAAAAGTGCTGATTCACCCAATGCCGTGCAGTTTGTGAAAGATCAACAGGAAAAATTTAAAGCCCTAGAGGCAGAGGGAGAGGAATGTGTCCAGCAGTGCAAATACTTCCAGCTAGAGGAGCCCGATATTGAGCCTTTGCACGACCTTGGACGCGATATTGAGGAATATGCATTGATGTGGAGCATGGTAGGGAAATTTAATGAAGAGCTGGGTGTATTACGGGCCGAACCGTGGCTTGCTTTACGGGCGAAACTATACAGATTTGATGATTTGATAAAGGTTTGGCAAGAGAAACTGAAAGAGATTCCAAATAACCCTATTACCGTTCAGATTCGTACGCTTCTTGACTCATGGAGCCGTTGTGCGCCACTCTTTAAGTTTGTCCGTGGGGACGGGTTTACACCGGGTCATTGGGTGGAACTTTTTCGCCTTCTTGGGACTCCCAACGCCACACAGGACACACTTCAGTTTGGTGACATAATTGACCGTTACGAGAACATTTTGAGACATGAGATGGAATTGAAGAAGTTGCATTCACGTGCTCAAGGTGAGGCACAGATTAGAGAGGCCCTCGATGACGTAAGATCGTGGGGAACGAATGCAAAATTTACACTTTGTGCCCATCCTGAGCGTCCTGGTGTGATGCTTATTACGGAATGGAAGGACACTCTCTCCGCTCTCAGCGACAACCAGGCACTTCTTTTAAGTATGAAGGAATCGCCGTATTTTAGCATTTTCGCCAGTGATGCTAATAAATGGGAGGAAAGATTGGCATGCCTGGACGAGTACCTTCGTAGCATGAACCAAATTCAACGCAAATGGGTATATCTTGAGCCCATTTTCCGTCGTGGTGCACTGCCCCAAGAACAGGAGCGTTTTGCGCGCATTGATAAGGAGTACCTTCAGGTGATGCATACCATTGCGAAGGACAGTCGTATTGTCCCTCTGGCAACCCACAAAGAGTACAAGGAAGTTTTGCGCAACGTTTTGGAGCAACTTGATCGCTGTCAGAGGGCGCTTAATCAGTACCTGGAGGCAAAACGTGATAGTTTCCCTCGGTTTTATTTTATTAGTGACGACGACTTACTTGAAGTTCTCGCACAAAGTCGCAACCCTCTTGTCATTCAATCCCATTTGAAGAAGTTGTTTATGGGCATCCACGGTGTTCGCTTTGATACACAGAAGGAACATATCCTACAAATTCATTCACTGGAAGGGGAGACAGTGCAACTTGAGGAACCCGTGCGCATCACCGATGAGGTGGAGGAGTGGTTATCAAAATTAGATGTTGCGATGAAAGATACACTTCGGGTGCATTTGGTGCGATGCCTGGAGAAGCTGGACATTGGCGCGTACGCCACACAAATTCTTTGCACCGCCGGGATGATTGATTTTACCAAAAAGACGGAAGGGGCTATTCGAGAGTCCAAGGTGAGTGGCCTTTTAAAGCTTAAGGCAAACTTGCAATCCCAGTTGCGTGATTTGACAATATACACCGGCGGCAGCAGTGATTTGGTTGTTGTTCTTAAACTGAAATCACTTATTATGGATCTTATTCATAACATCGAGGTTGTAGATATACTGATTCGAAACGGTGTTGAAAAAGAAACCGACTGGCTGTGGAGAAAACAGTTACGATATTATTTGGATCATAACAATAACTGTGTTTTGCGCATGGTAGACGCAGAGTTCAATTACAGCTATGAGTACCAGGGTAACGCTCCAAAACTCGTACATACCCCACTAACGGACCGTTGTTATTTGACTCTGACGCAGGGCATGCAACTTGGCTACGGCGGTAATCCGTATGGTCCCGCAGGAACTGGCAAAACGGAGTCTGTCAAAGCACTTGGGAATGCAATGGGTCGACAAGTGCTGGTGTTCAACTGTGATGAGGGTATTGATTTCAAGTCAATGGGCCGTATTTTTACAGGTTTGGTTAAATGTGGTGCTTGGGGATGTTTTGACGAGTTTAATCGTCTGAAGGTGGATCAGCTGTCGGCGGTGTCTCAGATGATACAAGTGATTCAGGAAGCACTCAAGAATGGCGAGTCCCACTGTCATTTGTTGGGGCGTGACATTGATGTTAACCCAAATGCCGGCATATTTGTCACAATGAATCCTGCTGGGAAACGCTACGGTGGACGCAGCAAGCTTCCTGACAACCTGAAACAGTTGTTCCGCTCTGTTGCCATGAGTGCTCCAGACAATGAACTCATCATGGAGACGATTCTCTTCAGCGAAGGATTTGAAAACGCGACGGAATTGGCCAAGCGAACTGTAGAGGTTTTTAAACTTGCCGCGGGTCTCTTGTCGTATCAGCAGCACTACGATTGGGGTCTCCGTGCTATGAAGTCTGTCATGCGGCTCGGGGGCTCTTTGATTCACCAATACTTGATGGACCGTGTTGGGGGAAAAGTGAAGCTAACCCCGCAGGATGTGTTACAGAAGGAGTGTGAGATTCTTATCAAGTCACTTCGTGTCAACACACTCTCCAAGTTGACCTTTGAGGATGCGATACTTTTTAACAATCTTATTGCTGACGTTTTTCCGGGTGTTCCTATTAAAGAAATTGATTACACGGAATTACATCCCGCTATTGTGGAGTCTATCAAGGAACTGAAACTGCAATTTGTGGAGTCGCAGGTACAAAAAATTCTTCAGCTGTATGAAGCATTAAAGCAGCGCATGGGAGTTGTATTGGTTGGTCCTGGCGGTAGTGGAAAGAGTACCCTCCTCCGTGTTCTTCGACGAGCGTTGCAGAGGCTTGGTGTCTCTGTCCCTCTTTACGTGATGAACCCCAAGGCGATGCCACGTACGCAATTATTGGGTCACATGGACAATGATACTCGTGAGTGGTTTGACGGCGTTCTCACGGAGGCGGCAAAGAAAGTTGTAAAGGAAGAGAATGATGTCCACTCATGGATTGTTTGCGACGGTGATATCGACCCCGAGTGGATAGAGTCATTGAACTCCGTACTGGACGACAACAAACTTTTGACGATGCCAAATGGGGTGCGTATTCAATTTGGCGACAATGTGAGTTTCTTGTTTGAGACCCACAGCCTGGAGTTTGCATCCCCAGCCACGGTCTCTCGCATGGGTATTATTTATCTTTCGGAGGAGGATGTAAATCCCAAGATGATGGTTGCAACATGGCTGTTGGAGCAACCAGAGGATTCTCGTGATCAGATGCGCAGCTGGATCGATGAGTTTTTTTACAAGGCCATTGACAATCTTTTGGCTACCGGTAACCTTATCGTTGAGACAACGCGTACTGGCCTCGTGGCCTCCGGTCTTAGTCAGTTACAAAACTGCAGCAACAAGGCACAGTTTACACTTGCACTTGTCTATGGATTGGGGTCGTACCTTCCGGAAGAAAATCGTCGGGAATACGCGAAGGACATTCATTACATGACGGGGGAACGCGTGTTGGATATGAAAGATCCACTTGGCACCCGCTACGATCTGCAGCATGGTGGCTACAGAAGTTTTGAGTTTCAGCCCGCATTTGAACTTTCGGTGGAAGATCTTTACCGGTATCCGATGATTGCTACCATTGAATGTCAGCGCAATATGGAAGTAATGCGGGCATGGACAAAGCCGCTCCGTCCTGGCGTATATCGCCCTTTTATACTTGTCGGTCCAGAGGGTTGTGGTAAGACGATGCTTCTCACCAATTTATTTGCGGGAATTTCCGGTACTCGTGTGGCGACTGTGAATTGCTCCGCACAGACGGAGGCTATTCATGTCATTCAGAAATTAAAACAAACTTGTCAAATGTTTAATACCAATCAGGGGCGCGTGCTCCGACCAAAAGAAGCAGAACGCCTGGTGTTACTTCTCAAGGATATGAACCTTCCGAAACCCGACAAGTATGGAACGGTACAGTTACATTCCTTGCTACAACAACTTATCCTGTACAGCGGTTTTTACGACACAGACCTAGAGTGGATTACTGTCGAGCGTGTGCAAATTGTTGGTAGCATGAATCCTCCCGGTAGTATGGGTCGATACCCTGTTGCGCCTCGCTTTCTTGCCATTGTATCCGTACTTTGCATGTCGTATCCTTCTCGAGAGTCTATGCAGATCATTTACTCTGAGTTTTTCAACATTATGATTCAAAGTCACAAGCTGAAATTTGAACTGCCTGGAAAAGGAGCGGCCGACATTGCACGCATCATGACAATTGTCTATGAGACTATTGCTATTCGATGTACGGTGGATGTGTCTTCGCATTATATTTTTACTCCGCGTGACGTCACCAAATGGGCACTCAATTTACTTAATTACAATTCGGTGGATATCCCAGATGCCATTGGATACGAGGGCCGACGCATTTTTATAGACCGTCTTATTTCCCCCGATGAAAGGACAAAATTTGCCAAATTGATTTATGATAACTTGATTTTCCTGGTTGGACACAGGGCGGGTATTACTGAAAAGGAGACGACATATTATGTTTCCTGGATGGATGTCGCCTCATCAAGGGTAAAAAAACTTAATGCCACCAGCATGGATGAACTGAAAAAGTCGGCGGAGCATCTTCTTTTGAATTATTCAAGAGAGTTTGCCGAATTGGATGTGCAACTTATTCCGGAGGTCTGTGCATGGATTGCACGGGTAGATCGTGTTTTGTCGCAGGAGCGAGGGAATTTGTTGCTTGTTGGCCGTTCTGGTGTGTGTGATAGGGCAATCATTCGTCTTGTTGCATACAACTTGCATATGGAGGTGATGACGTTGGCTATTACTCGGGAATATGGCATGAAGCAATTCAACGCGGAATTGAAGTCTGTTTTGTGCAAAGCTGGCATTGAGGGCCAACATGTTGTGCTTCTGCTGGAGGACCATCACTTTGGCAATAACCCTCTTTTTTTGGAATATGTGAACTCGTTGCTCTCTTCGGGCGAGATTCCTGGCCTGTTTACACAAGAGGAACAGGAGGCTCTTCTTGCCCCGCTTAGGGAGGAGGCAATGGGGGAAGGCATGAGTCCTTACGCATACTTTGTTGATCGTATCGCACGAATGCTGCATGTGTGTGTTGTGATGGATCCGACAAACCCAAATTATGAGGTTCATTGCCGTTCCAACCCTGCCCTTTTCACACGATGCAACGTCTATTGGATGGGAACGTGGTACAGTGACAGTCTCAAATTGATACCACGACTGATGATGTCCAATGTTTTTAAGGCGCTTGACATGCGATCGGACAAGAAGGAGTTTAGTCTTACAACAGAGATTGTGCACATTCATCGCGGATTCGCAGAGAAATTTTCCCCACAGCATTTTAAGACTCTTTGCCTCACGTACCAACGTATATTTAACGAAAAAAGTACTGCCATCGCCGAGATTTTGGATCGTTTGCAAAGTGGTGTATCCAAGCTGGATGAGGCGCAAGAAAATGTGGACCAGATTGCCACAGACGTTGCTGATAAAAAGACTCTGATGGAGGCCAAGCAACGTGAGGCAGATGAGGCCCTGCAACAAATTCAGGCGAATATGGAGGAGGCGGGGAATCAGAAAAAGAACATTCAAAGGATCCACAAGGATCTTGAAAAAGAACAGAGGGCCATCGAAGAGCGCAAACGGGTGATTGAAGAACGCCTTAGCGGAATTCAACCGATGCTTGATGCGGCACTTTCCTCAGTACGCTCTATTCGCGCAGAGCACCTCTCCGAGTTGAAGTCTATGAAACAGCCGCCCGCTGTCGTTCAGGATGTGATGGAGGGGGTGATTATCCTCATCGCGAGTAATTCCGTTACTGACATCAACTGGACAGCCATTCGCAAGATTCTTGCCGGTGACATCAAGAGCGACATTCTCAATTTCGATCTCGATAATGTTAACGAAACTGCCCGCTGGAAGTTGGAGCGGTTTATTCAAAGCCATGAGAATTCATTTCGGCGGGAAGTGATTGGTCGCGCCTCGAAAGCGGCTGCACCGATGGCGGAATGGCTCAAGGCAGTTGTGGAATATGGCAAAGTTCTTCAGACAGTGGCTCCCATGCGAGAGGAGCTCAAGGGCTACGAGGCCAACCTAAAGAGTGGCAACGAGAAAAAGAAGAAATATGAGGTGAAACTATCCAAGTTGGAGGAACATGTGGAAGAGCTAAAAAAAAATTTTGGGGAGAAGACAATGGAGGCGGAGCGGTTAAAAGACAGATTGGAGCAAGCAGAACAACTGTACCAAAGCGCCCATGACCTCCTTGTCAAACTTGCGAGTGAACATGACCGATGGGCGTCACAAATTAGGGCGATTCGAGCTGACCAACACCTTCTTCCGAAACGTTGTTTACTCGCTGCGGCATTTGTAATGTATTTGGGGAACGAGGCCGAGGATGTGCGTCGGCGCACTTTGGATGGATGGAAGGAACGTATAAAACAACTCGATGGTTTTAATTTTTTTACCTTTTTACGTCCACAGAGCACGCAACTGCAATATAAGGCGGAAGGACTTCCAGACGATGAGCTTTCGATGGACAATGCGGTAATGATGCAGGAACAGGTAACCACGCCACTTATAGTAGATAGCTCCGATCAGGCTGTTAA
>NW_001849419.1:53213-77598 GCF_000209065.1 Trypanosoma cruzi
ATATTTCGTGATACGCTAAAACGACACACCGAAGACCACACCGACGCTGAAACAAAAATTAAAGCATTGAAAACAACTTTTGTGCGACTTGTTGTTTCCTCTGTCTCCATCTCATTGCTTAAAGAACACCGTCCGGTTTTTGGCATTTTATCTTGCTCGTTCATTGCATCCGAAGGAATGCACATCTGCTGAATGGGATTTCTTTCTTGACCGGGCCATTGCTTCTGAGGCGGAGAAGAAGGAAGTTCATATGCCCACCTGGGTACTTCCTGACAGCCGAGACCTTTTTCGATCTTTTGTTGTACTCTTCCGTGAATTGCTACCCAAAATGAACCTTCAAGAGGCGGACGTATGGTTGCAGTGGATGCGCACAACGACGCCAGAAGCGGAATACCCGAGATTTCTTATGCAATTGACAAATTTTCAACGCCTTCTTATCGTGAAGACACTTCGTGGAGACCGTCTCATTGCGGCAGTAAACCGAGTTGCATGCGACCTTCTTTCTGTGAATTCATGGGGAGATAACAGGACACTTGCCTCCTTTGTTAAGCGTACGGAATCGAATACGCCTCTTCTGTTGATCACAACTGCGGGAGCCGACCCATCACAGGAGCTTCAAAGCCTTGCATACCATCAGGTTGGACGTGATCGGTTTCATCAAATTGCTATGGGTGGTGGTCAGACCGATGAAGCAATTCGACTGCTGCGTTTATGTGCCGAGACGGGTGATTGGTTGTTCCTTAAAAATCTGCACCTTGTGATCCCATGGGTGCCGGTGCTGCAGAAGGAGTTTAACCTGCTCACCCCGGACTCGAAATTTCGCTTATTCCTTACAAGTGAGTCACACGAGGAATTCCCTTCCATTCTTCTTTCCCAAAGTCTCAAAATTACATTTGAGCCTCCACCAGGCGTTCAGCAGAATCTTCTTCATACTTATAAAGAATGGGAGGGCACCGCCTTTGACTCAAAAGGAACACGACAAAAGGAAGTTCTTTTCATTGCCGCTGCTTTTCATGCCATTGTACAGGAGCGGCGCTCTTATGTTCCACAGGGATGGTCCATGATGTACGAAGTAACCTCCGCTGATCTCAATTCTGCTGCAGACATCGTTTTGCAGCAAACGAAGGCGGAAACCGACTGGAAGGCCATTCGAGGCATTTTAGAGAACGCCATCTACGGGGCTCGTATTGAAAGCGAATTTGACATGCGTATTCTTCAAAAGTATACCCAGCACTTTTTTGATCCTTCTGTTCTTTCGGATGCTAAACGACAGGCTAATCTTTTTGCCACTCTCCGTGTGCCTGGGACAGGGAAGCACGCGGACTATATCAAGGTTATTTCAGAACTTCCTGAGAGTGACGTTCCATCTCTTTTTTCACTACCGCCAAACGCAGATCGTGTTGTACAGCTTTTGAAGGTACGACAATTAACGGACAATCTTCAACATCTTAATGAGTCCAAAGCGGAGTCGTTCCTGTCTCGAGAGGAGTGGACCAGCCGTTTGACGCCTGTGCTTCAAGCTTGGGCGGAGTTGACACAACCTCATTCCAACCTTTTGACCCTTTCGGCAACAGAGTCACAGGAAGTTACGCCCATTATTGGATTTTTGACGGCTGAGATGATATCCTCACTGCGTCTCGTCTCACTGGTGGATGAATCGATTGGGGATTTACGTAGGGTGACTGAGGGCACGGCGTTGCTGAAGGAGGACCGTCGTGCCGAGGCTGCTGCAATGATTTCTGGTGAAGTGCCATCACACTGGGATGGTTACTTTCATGGTTCCCCGCGTATTTTGCCTTGGCTGCAATCACTTCTTCGTCGAGCCACAACAATTGTGGAGTGGCGTAGGATGGCGGTAAACCGGGAGCTACTGAAATCAGACCTCAGTATCTCCAGTTTCTTCCGACCTCAAACATTCCTACATGCACTTCGACAAGAAACGGCCCATTCTCTCCACGAACCACTTGTCTCCCTGAAGCTTGCCATATCCGTTTCTTCCCCACCTGAGGGGGCACCTCTTCCAGTCTGTTTGGAGGGACTTTTGCTGCAAGGGGCCTTCATTGATCAATCTGACATGATGCAACCAATCGAAACATCGGATGAACCTGCACTTTTCCCCATGCCGAAGGTTTATGTGGCATGGATGTCGAAGCCACCAGCAGCAAAGACCTCCGTTGCCGTCCCACTTTACACGAACACAACAAAGGAGAAATTCATTATGGACTTTTTGCTGCCATGTACCAGTGAAGTGGCTGTGAAGGCTTTCATTCTGGCGGGTGTTTCCATATTTCTTGAGCCGTAGCTCTTATTTGGATGTAAAAAGAAAAAAAAAGGAAAAAAATCAGGAACAAAAACAAAAAAGAAGGAGAGAAATGAGGAAAAGATGCGACCAAAAATACGCAATTTTTTTGCTTTTTTCCCGTTATTTTTATTTATGGGTTTGCCGATACCTTTTTATTCCTACTGCGGGGATGCGCATACGTCAACGACGGAAAGAAAAAAAAGCGCAAATTTATTTATTTATTTATTTTTTTTTTTTGAAGAGGGAAGGCGAGGAAGCTTGTGCTCTTTCAATTGTGCCCTTTTTTTTTTCTTTGGATGGGGAGACATTTTAATTTATTTTTATTTTATTTTTATTTTTTATTTTTTTCCGTCTTGTTTTTTTGTTGGTTTATGAGCGATGTACGGGAACAAAGGGCCTCCAAAGAAGTACAGCAACCCACGTGGTGTCACGGACCAATCAGGGGCCTCGCGTGTGTGTCAGAAGTGTGCGTCGACTGAGCATTGGACATTTGAGTGCCAAAACGCTGCTGATGCCACACGTAAGACGACGGCACGGCTGAGTCGGTCACAGATGTTGCGATGGGGTATCAAACGGCGGCGACAGGAGTTCGTACCGGAGCCCACGGAGAGAGAGGCTTACACTGCGCATGCGAAGGAGGTGGAGCGGATGCTGCTTACTGAGGCACGGAGGGACGTGCTGCAGAGGCAGCGCCTGGAAAAGTCGCGAGGCGTGAATGACGATAGTGACGACGATGGCTGCAGTCGCGGCGACGACACTTGGAACGACGTGAAGAGCAAAAAGAGTAAACAAAGTGCGATTTCGAAGGATGAGGCGTATATTAAAGAGGAGAAGAAGGACGACATGGAAATGTGAACAGAAAAATACGCAAGTAAATGAGAAGGAGAAAAGAAAGGAAAAGAACAACAACAAATAAAAAGGATTAATTTGAAGCACTTTTGTTTTCTTTTTTTATTCTTTTTTTGTGTGTGCATCTTATCTACTGTGACGAGGCCTCTCTGTTCTTTCCCGTGTTTATTGTGGCTTCACATTTTGTTTATGAATCTCCTCCTGGTGTCTCTCTTTTGTTGTTGTATATAAATGCATTCTTTTTTTTTTCCCTTTGTTTGTTTGTGTGTGTGTGTGTGCAAAAGAGAGAGGGAGAGATGATACGCCGCTCTCGTGCGCAAACAAAATGGTCGAGAAGGAAACGAATGACGTTGATTGGGCTGTTGTCGTGGATGATTTTGCTGTTGTTTGGCGAGTACAACATTATCCACCCACCTGCGCCGTGGCCTCAAAATGCGCTGCAGAGTGGCAGTTCCACCTCCGAGCCTTTAGCGTCTCCGCATTCTTTGCCACCATCTTCAATTCCACGAAAGCATGATGTAAACAAGGCGAGGGCATCTCCCCTTCTTTTTACTCCACCCGAGTTTGAAGAAGCCTTGCAGACGTACGAGAATAATTTGGGTATTGTGGAGGGGCTGATGGGGAATTTGGATCAGCCAACAACCGACTTCACGGATATTATCGAGTCGACAGGCCCTGGGGTGCCGTTGCCGTACGATTCCGGTCGTGTCGCGAACGCAAAAGAGTGGGAGGCGTGTGACCAACGGAACGCGGAGTTTACACCTGAACGCGATGTGTTGTGTCAGTCGTATCTTGCTGAGCTCAATAACATGCGTTATATCAAAGCCATGTCATCGCGTCTTCTTTATGGACGGACCATCAAGTTTCGCGTGCGGTATGCACACAGCGAGATTGAGGCCATTGTAAAGGTATCGCAGCGGAAATTTTACTTTGAGGCGACGAGTGAATATTTAGCCTTTTCCATCGACCGCGCCCTTAACTTATCGCGGGTGCCCACTTCTGCCTTTGTGCCACTGCCGCTAAATTACATGAAGGTTGCCACCGCATACTCTCCTTTCTTTTCACAGTGGATTAATCGGTTTATTTTTACGTATAATTATACGACACGCAACTTTTTTCCGTGCGGTTTTTCTGGAGTGTCACCCGACAATGAAATTCTTTGTGCTTACGTGACAATTCAGCTTTGGATGCATGATGTGCATTCGGCCCTTTCATCGTTTTTGTCACTACCGTATGAATATGATAGTGCGTTTGCAGCGAAATATTATAAGATTGGCGATAAACTTTGGCCGCCAAAGAGTTCGCGCCTTCGCGCCATTGGCGATCTTTTGGATCGCTTTATTTTTGACTTTTTGATTGGAAACACGGATCGTGGCATGAATGACCACAATAACTTTGTTTACGGTGGTTGCAGCTTCAAGACGACATGCCAACGGCCTCCCAAGGCAAAACGTATATCGGGTCTAGCAAAGTATGCCTTTCTCGATCACGGCAGCAGTTTTTACTCGCACCGGGAGCCGAAGGGTAACGCCTTCTTTGGCGAAGAGCATCTTATTCCCATTTGCCGCTTTCGTCGCTCCACCTATGAGTCTTTGCGCGTCTACAGAAAACGCAATTCGTCAGGCCCGCATCACCCGCTTACGACGCAAATTCGCCAAAGTCTTTCGCCTTACATATTCCGTGTGACGTCAATTTCCGTTTTTGAGAAAGTACAGGGGCGCTTGGAGAAAATATTGCGGATCGTGGAACGCTGCTTAGAGCAATACTCACCTTCTGAGGTATTTAGTCTTCCCGAATACTGGGAGTTGCGCATCCCTGAAGAGGAGGAGGATGAGGATGAGCGGGAAATGTCGGATTCGGTTAATTTGGAGTAAAATCTCTGACGCGTACTCCACTTGATTTAGAGAGAAGGGAGAAATAGGCGTTTGTTCATCTTCAGATTTTATACTAACGGATTCCATAAGTTACTGAGTCACAAGCCTTTGGTTTTGTTCCTGTTATTTATTTATTTAGTTTATTATTTTTACTTTACCGCCGCAGCAATCTCTGACCAAATTCAAATTTCACTTATCCCACATTTTTAATTGGGCCCGTTTGCGCTCTCGCACCCTTGGGCGAATAATTTCATCTGCCCCACTGTTGTTTACATTTAAATGCGATTTACGTGCAACGACTTTGATGCTTCGTTATTTGGGGCAGGAAGTAGGGAGCGGGTGCGCTACGAAAGTTAGGTTCCGCTCTTTACGGCGACCTTTCAGCTGCGCTCGGTGAGCGGACTGTGGTCTCACAAACCTACATGCACACACAGAGAGAGGGAGAAAGAGAGCGAAGGGGCATCGCAAACAAATTTATATCCGGCACGGCTAAAGAAATTTGAAAATAGTAGCCAAAATTAGATCATAGTTGTTGGTAGGAAAAAATGGATTTAATAGCATTGGAAGAGAAAGTCCGTCGGCTGGAAACGCTTGAAGTCAATGAGATGCGGCTGCTTTTGAATACGGTGATGGCCCTCTTTCTTTACGAAAGTAATGTTCCGAATGTGCCGCTTCCTGTCACTATTTGCGGCGACATCCATGGACAGTTTCCAGATCTTTTACATCTTCTAGCACTTGCAGGGGAAATTAGCACGACAAGCATGCACTATATTTTTTTGGGTGATCTCGTTGACCGTGGGTTCAACAGCGTGGAGGTGGTCACCTTCCTCTTCTTGATGAAGGTGAAGTACCCTGATAAGATCACCCTTATCCGCGGTAACCACGAGACGCGTCAGGTGTCAACAGCCTATGGATTTTACGATGAGTGCAACAGGAAGTTCAAAACGGCGGAAGTGTGGCGACATTGCACGGATGTCTTTGATTGCTTGCCTGTTGGGGCACTAGTTGAAGGGAGAGCTCTCTGCATTCACGGCGGTCTCTCGCCGGATGTAAACACGATTGACAACATCCATCTGCTGCAGCGAAAGCAAGAGATCCCAACCGAGGGAGCCTTTGCAGACCTTGTCTGGTCGGACCCTGGAAGCATAGAAGGCTGGGGCATTTCACAGCGCGGCGCGGGCCATTTATTTGGAGCGAATGTCACCCGGGAATTTTTATATCGTAACGGACTCAACCTTTTAGCGCGGGCACACCAACTTGTCCAGAAGGGATTTAAATATCATTTTGATGAGGAGTTTGTTTGCACCGTGTGGTCCGCGCCAAACTATTGCTACCGGTGCAACAATTTTGCGAGTGTCCTACGCGTGTATGAGGATGAATCGCGTGAGTTTGTTGTCTTTGAAAAAGTAGATCAGCAGTACGTGGAAGATTTCCCGGAAAAGTTGCAGCTTTCCTATTTCTTATAGTTAACTAACACACAAGCAAATAGGAACCGACCAACAAAAGGACGCGTTCTCATTTTGTCTCCACTGGAAAATAGCGTTGCTGCATTTTTATTTTTATTTGTTGCTGTTGTTTTTTAAAAAACTGATTTTCCGGCTCTTTTATTTTAATTATTATTTTCTTCTGCACGTAGATGCCACGATTCACATTAATGTCATCCGCGCTGCTGTTGGAAAGCGCAAAAGCGACGTCAATCCTCCTTGCATCTGAGGTGCGTCTCCCGCGGGAGGATGTGGGTGCGGCCTTTGAGTCCATTGGTGCTGCTGAGAAAGGCTACGAGGTGATGTACACGGTTACCGTCGTTGACAACCGCGACTGGCGTCGGATTTTTCTTTGCCGCAACGCAACTGAAGCGACAAAAGTTCGGGATTCTTTTGACGAGGCCCAATTTGACGTCTACGCGCTGCGGAAGTACAACGACGCAAGGAAGTTTGAGCCGCGGCGGTCTGTCCCCCTGTTGGTGCCCTCATCTGCTGTCATGCAGCGCGAGTACCGTGTGGTGACGCGAGAAGAGGCGGCATCGCGTGTCGAGGGTAAAAGCGGGGTGCAGGAGTCCATGAAAACGGCGAATACATCCCTGAATTGCAGTGGGGAACCAATGACACGGGATGCAGCACCGCAGGAGAAACCGACAATCGTCAACAACGTGAGTATGGGGAACAAACTGCCGCCGCCACCGCCACCGCCGCCAAACGAGTCTTGCCGGTCACCGATAAGGAGTCCACAAACACTCTTGAAAACCCCGCTGAGTGGTAAGAAACACACTCGAACGGCAGATACTGCGAAGAAGCAGTCGGAGGCAAATTTGAAGAAGCCCTGCGTCAGAAACAAAAAGAAAGGGAAATTTGAAGAGACCAGAAGTCTCATGAAATTGGCCAAGGCGTCAGCGAAGAAGAAGACTGGAAGTGACTCTTCACGCATCAGTGGGCCGACGACTGCCAACACTACCACCACTGTTGCCTGCAGTTCCATTCTGCAGAATCTTCTTGACAAGGATGAAGAGAAGGGTGATCATTGCAGCAACAGCAGCAGCAGCGGTATAAGCTTTGAGCGCCGCGACGAGGAACTTATGGATGAGGAACTCCCTACTCTTGATGTTGCTGTTTCTTCAAAGGAAAATGATGACATCATTCTCTGCGACGATGCTCCGCCAATGGTATTTTGCACCCCGGAGCCTGTTGCCGGTACCTCAAAAAAGGAACAACAACAAATACAGCACAATCAAAGACGACACGAAAGTCTGGGCTCTGCTACCCAACCGAAGCTGACGGGGTTCTTTCAGCGTGATGTTATTGAGTATCAGAAACAGTACATACGTGAGGTGATGACCGATACCGTAATTGAAAATGGTGAGTACTTCTGCAAAGACAAGGTGTGCTTCCGCCATAAAGAAAACAAAGAAGTTATTTCAGAGGAGGAATTTTATCGGCGTAGCGCGGACATTATGCGTAGCGTCCGTTCCGATTCCCAAAATGTTAACTCCAATGATCGTGATACTACTGGCCAAGGTAGCCCTTCTACCCCCGCCGGTAGTCTGAAGCGTGTCTCCGCGGAGGCGGCAAGAGGTAGCAAGCCGCCGAAAATAGAGAAACAGTTACGTTCACAACCCAAAACGCTCTTCTCCTATTTTAAACCCACCTCTTCGTGATGTGTGCACGATTAGAGTGGCTCATAGACAATGTTTATAGAAGGCATTTTTACATTTAAAAATCATTATTTTTTTTTTTTTCATTCTAATTTTTTATTTATTTTCTTTTCACTTCCCTACATTTTACAAAAAACTCTTTATTTACGCCTTTCCCTTTTTTTTTTTTTTCTTGCTGTGTTTAAAACGCATTTATCTTGTTGATTCGCTGCATTTGTTTTTCTTGTGTTGCGAAACAGGTTTATTATTATTATTATTTTACCTTTTTTTGGCATTTTTGCGCCGTCTCTCGGTGGGATGCAGAGGGTATGTCAAGTTCGACATGAACAAGCAGTTGCTGCAGACACTACCGCTAGCAAAGGGTAAAGACATTCACAGCCGCGTGGCAAAGTTGGCTCTCTACAAGGAATGCATTGCGCTTGCAAAGAATGTCGGCGACCCGCTCGTGCGTCAGCATACTCTGGTGGAGGTGCGAGAAAAGTGGATGCAAAACCGCGGTTGTGGTGGGCATTCACTTCAGCTGCAGATAGCAAGCGCACTTGACCGTATTTCATACGGCCGCATGTGTGTATCGAAACAACGACTCCGGCTCATCCCAAACGCCAGCGAAAAGTACGACTGGGGGGTCTCTAACCCACTCGAATACCACGAACAACGACTCACAAAAAGATCGGAAAAAGAGTCCCCCGATGCGTTTCCGCATGGGGCTGGGAAGCGCGACTTTGTGCCAATGACAAATTGGGGGTACGGAAATATGGACCCGGATGCGGTGATGCGGCACAAGGAGTTAACGGACAGGCAGCACTTCATTGGGCCGCACTGGCGAGGGAAACCTAAGCCGATGGTTTTGGAAGACCTTAGCTTTGAGGAACAGTTGCATGTGCACTTTCAGAGCAAACCAAAGATGAAAAAGACCCCCAAAAAACATTACTAGTGGTCCGTTGCTGTCTCTCTTTTTCTCTCAGTATGTGCGTATGTATCTGAATGATATGGCTTGTTTATGTTTTTTTTTTCTTGTTTCATGTGTGTCACCGACTCACACGTAGACACACACCCATCAACAGCAACAAGGAAAAGAACCAAGCTGTGTGATTTTTTTCTCTTTATTAGTTTTTTGTTTGGGGTTTTCCATTCTGTCTATTTTTGGCGTTGTATGCTTGCTGTGGGGGGGGGGGGGGGGGGGTGATACCATTAGATTATCCCTTTATTATTATTATTATTATTATTATTATTTATTTTTCACTTTTTGCTTTATTTTTATTCGACGAGGTTGTGAGTGTCAGCCGATGCGTCAGACAGGTTGGGTGAAGGACCAGTTTCTTAACCGGGGTGTCAACCACTTTGTTGTCTTCTCATCCTTGGGTCGGGTGATGGAGAGCAGTGGAGACTTTGAGGATGAGGAGAAGCAGCAGCTAGCGTATACAATAGTGCAGCAGACATCTACTCTACTGAGGTCTGGAGAATCCGTCAAGCGTCTCTCCATGACTTTTGACGATGTTGTGTACATCGCCACGACAATTGCTGGAGAAGGGGAACATCTCGGTGTTGTTTTGAAAAGAAACGCTGCAGATGTTCTGGCAACGACGTAGCTAATTTTATGTATTTTCTTTTAAATACGTATTTGCGAGACGCTATGGCATATGCATTTTTGATGCGGCACGGGAGGCAATGAAAGGACACGGAAGACAACACACAGTTCATTAACATTTAAGCATCATCGCCGCCATCACCAATTTAGCTGCCGCTCCTACTAATGCTCTGTGTTGAATATTGTTATTATTTGCTTTTGTTGTGTGTGTTTGACTCTTCTGTTGTGCTTCTTCGTCTTATACATTTTTTTTTGTATTTTTTTTTTTATTTGTGGCTGTTACTTGAGATGGGAGAACAACGTTTTTGTCAGTGATAGCGCGGGAAATTGCTGAATGGAACAATACTTTCTTGTTGACACGGCGAGCGGGAAAAGAGAGCTCTTGCGTCCAGGAAAAAATGTCATTGGCCGCAGCGCCACTGTCTCTGCTGTCGATGGTGTGTCGTTTGTTAGTTTGGAGTCTCCTTCCTTTACAATCAGCCGAGTGCAGGCCATCGTTGAGGTGGCCAGTAACGGCGATGCGTGGATATCAGATTGTAACAGTACCAACGGGACATTTTTGGCTATCAGTGAGGGCAATGGCATCCGTCTTGACCCGCATTGCTTCTATCAACTGAAGCCGGGCAACCGAGTCATATTGGGTGATGTGGAGATGCGCCTCGAGACCAGCGCCTGTTCCACAAACGAGATGGGTGACCAGAAGGGCGTGATGCCATCATCAGCGCTCTCGTCGCTCAATACTTCTCACCCCACAAACTTAAGCGGCGCTCATAGTGAAATCCTCTGCGCATCTAATGACACGCGTGTTGCCACTACTGCCAATGTCACTACTACAATAGAGAAACCGAGCGATGCTGTGAAATCGGAGGCGAATGGAGCGGCCCTGCAGAAATCTCACGAATGTTTGTCTGGTAAATGTTCAAATGACCGCGTTGAATCTACCCCCCATCTTGAAGGATCGGTTGTTTTTGGAAGAAAGCGTATTCGGTCAAGCAGCGACATAACCCCACCACGTGGCGCCTCGAAAACTGTTTCCTCTTCTTTTCGTGTGCATTGGGTATGCTTTTCTGGTATGGACGGGGCTGAGAAGGCGGATGCGCAGAAATTGGCGAAAAAACTTGGGTGGCAGACGACTGACAGGATTGTTGACGCGGACATCCTTGTTGTTGGCTCTCCGGTTACGAGAACACCAAAGTTTCTCATTGCCGTTGGACGAGGCATTCCTGTGGTTACGGGAAATTTTTTAAAAGATGGAGACACGGCACAGTTGGAGAAGTACGTGCCGGCTTTGAGTCACGGCTCTCACACGTACAGCGCAGCGAGTCTGCGAAAAGTTATTTTTCGCGAATGCAAGACACCTATTCTTCAGGGGGTGTCGTTTCAATTAGGTGCTCTTCCGAGGAAGTTGCGTGCTGTGGCGCGAGAGATCATTTTGGGATGCGGCGGCGATATCGTGCGAGCCCAGTCGACAGATGCGCTTTCTCTCACCGAAGAGAGTCTTGACAGCGTCTACGATAGCGTCTTACGTGGGGAATCGTTGTGAACATTGAGAGACACACAGATGATATTCTCATCTCTTTATTTCTTCCTCCCTATCTTTCTCAGGGGATCACATTCATGTGCTCCTCATGGTAGTTATTTCACGCAAAAGTCAGTGCGTCCTTGGATTGATAACCGCCTTTTTACTTTTGGGTGAGTGAGTGTGTGTGTGTGTGTGTGTGTAAGTGTGTGACTTTTTTACCTTTTTTTTTGTCTTGTATGCAAGGGAAGTTGCAAAAGGGGGGGGAATGGGGAAACGCAGACGTACCATTTCCGATGTGACCTGCTTTATTGAATCAATTCTCTCCTGCAGGCGTATCGAGGAGCCTGACGCAAGCTTTTCCTTGTCCCGCGTTAGCGATGGAACGAATTCAGGAAGCAGCCGCAGTAGCAGTTGTAGCCGAAGCCGAAGCGAAAGTATGAATGGAACTTCCACAAACAACAGAAGTGCCGTTTCTCGAGTCCTGACGACCCCCAGTGGAAGTATGAACCCTTCAGATTCTCAAAAGAGCACTGGAAGTGCATTTGCAACAGAAATAAACTTTTTTTGCCGAGCGGAAGAAGATCTGGCAGACATGTCTCTTTACTTGGCACGAGTTGTGTCCTCCGCGCGGACTCCAGAGGCTTTTGTTGCACTGGTCGAACATTTTTCAAAGTACGGCGCTGAAACCGTGATGTTATCGCTCAAGCGTTCCGGCACGCAGCCGAAGCTGCTTGGACATCTTTGCAGTGTCCCCGATGGAGGACTCACCAAAGGGTATCAGCAGCTTTTTCTTAGATTTCTTGCTTTTCTTGTGAGGTTGTGCGATACGGAAGTCCTTTACGAAGAGGAGTTGATGAAGTTTCTACTTCGGTGCTGTCAATCACACGCAGAGGCCTCTGTTAATTCAGCTGCGTCGAGTAAGAGGCCATCACACTGGTCCCAGGGAGCTCGGCAAGCTGCAGTGGTGCCAGCACGTTCATTGAAACTATCGGAAATTAAACGGGGTGTGGATGCACTTTGCGGGGAAGAGGAGGATACTTCCCACGCTTCGTTGGCTCTTCGTGTGCTGCTCGAGATTGTTTTTAGACAAAACAGAAATACTTCACACCCATCGGATCCCAATTTTTTTATTGTTTTTGCGGAACTTGGAGGTTTTAAAATTGTTTCTGCCCTCCTTGAGACGGAGGAATGTGCCGATGCGCTTCACCTGTTGGAGGCAGTGACGCTCTGCGAGGGATTACGTGGAGTCTACGCATCGGAGCTGCGGATAACGACCGTCTTTTTGGTGCGTTTAATAACCGAGAATGAGAAGCAGATCTGTAAGGTCGCACCACGCTGTGATGAGAAAAATGCCGCGCTGCGTGTTTTAACAAATGTGACAGGTTTGGTTCCCTCTGTGTTGAGTGGATCCCCGCAACTGAGCCGCGCGCTGGCGATTGTGGCTGCGAAGACGTTGACAGACGCTGAGGCTGTTTCTGACACACTTGCCTTTACACTCTGCTTCACCACAAATATCGTGAAGTGGGAAGCCAGCCAGAAGCGTGACGAGTTCACTAGCGTTCTTGTTGAGAGCCCCTCATTTTTGACGTGCGTTGCGTGTTTGGCTTTTAGTGCATACCATGCTGAAGACATGGAGAAGAATGTGTTGGCTGGCTACTATGCTCTTCTTCTTGCCGTCCTCTCCTTGTGCGAATCGCCCAAAGCGCAGTTGCGTGTTCCTGTCATGACGGCGGTTGCCCACGCGACGAGAGGGACGGCGGCACTGAAGAAAGTAGAAGATAAGCCCATGACACTTATTGTTGCCATCCTGCAAGAATTTCTTCTGTTTCAAGGATCGGCAGGTTCACTGACAAGAGATAGTCTCGTCTCGATGACTGGTATCATCGACAGCGTTGCTGAGTGTAATGGCATAGAGGTTTCGTCAGATGAATGAGAAATGAGAAATGAGAGAAATGAGAAGATTTTTTTTTTTTTTTTGGTGTTTGATGTCGGCTTTTTCTCTTAGCCCACAGCAGCCAAAAAGTTTTTCTTTATCCAACGCATGTGTATCGTGCGGTGATTGTTGTGGGCGCCGGCTTCGTTGTTTTTGTTGCTGTGTACATGTTGATAATTTGACAGACTTTTTTTTTTTGTTATTTATATACATTTTTTTTCTTCTTCTTCTTCTTTGCCGCGAGCAGGTTTGGCTGGGGAGGACTGCAGCCCAGTCGTCTCACTGCATACACGCACGCTCACACAATTAAAAAATAACTAGTTAAGCAAACGTTACGGTTGCAACACGATGTCTGTGAAGGTCGCCGTCCGTTGCAGGCCTCTTATTCTCGATGAGCGGAAAGACAATTCGGTGGTCATTGTACGTATGAACAACAACGAGGTGACGGTTCTGGATTGCTTGGAGGGAGTCGGTGGAAAGTTTTGTTTTGACGAGGCCTTGTGGTCCGCTCAGGTAGTTGTGGAGGGGAACGCAAATCCACACGCGTCGCAAGAGATGGTATACAAGTCTGTTGCCTCTGAGCTGATGAACCATGTTGTGACGGGCTACAATGGATGCATTTTTGCATACGGTCAAACGGGTAGCGGTAAAACATACTCAATGATGGGGACCCCAACTGATTTTGGCGTTATTCCGCGCGCTGCAAAGAGTCTCTTCACAGAAGTACGTGGTCTTGCCAGCAGTGGCGTCGAGTCCTGCGTGGAGGTTTCTTTCTTTGAAATCTACAACGAGAAGGTACGTTGTCTGCTGTGCCCATCAGTGGACGGCTTTGAAAACTCCACGCTGCGGGTGCGTGAACATCCAAACTTTGGGCCTTTTATTGAAGGACTCACGAAGTTTGTTGTTTCCTCAGAGGAGGAACTCTTGCGCCTTTTAAATGATGGTAACAAGGTTCGCACTTCAGGGACAACGGCGATGAATGCTTTCAGCAGTCGTTCTCACGCTGTCTTTGTTACTACATTGACACAGAAGTGTACGAACGGCCGGCTTGTGAAAACAAAGACGTCGAAGCTCAATCTTGTTGATCTTGCGGGCAGTGAACGGGCATCGAAGTCCATGGCGACAGGGAAGCGGCTGACGGAAGGGGTAAACATCAACAAGTCTCTCATGTGCTTGGGAAATGTCATTAGTAGTCTCGCGGAGGAGCAGGATTCGGGACGGCCAAGGCATATCCCCTACCGCGACTCCGTCCTTACGTGGATTCTGAAGGAGAATTTGGGTGGGAACTCCAAGACGGTTATGCTCGCAACGATCAGTCCATCCTCTTTACAGTACGATGAAACGATGAGTACATTGCGGTACGCTGAGAGGGCGAAAAGGATTGTAAACAGGGCTGTTGTAAATGAAAGTAATAACAATGAGGTGATCGCCGCTCTTCAGAAAGAAATTGAGCAGCTCAAGAGCCAACTACGGGGTGCATCTGGCAGCGATCGGGACAGTCTCTCAGAGCAGCTTGCTGCGAGTGAGAAATTTCAAAAGGAGCTACAAATGACAATGGATGAAAAGTTGATGGAGTCAAGACGATTGATGGAGGAGCGAAAGAAGGATATGCAACGCCTAGAGGAACAGTTAGAGGCTCAACGGGGCGAGATTGCGAACTTACGGCAGGACAATGCGGAGAAGGAACGAAAGATCCATGAACTCCTGCAGAAGATTGAGGTCGTGAAGAAGAGGTTGGGAGGAGGTGGCGACACAGAGGTCGAGGAGCTTCTGGAGCAAGTGGCAGTGCTGGAATCAGAGCAAAACACTGTGTCTACCAAGCATATGAATACAGCCGCGAATGCTTCTCGAGTTGCGGACGATACGGCCCTGCGACTAGAGAATCTTGGTAATGTGCGGCCACAGCTGATAGAAGGCGGCAAAATCACTGTACGTGCCTTGGCGAGGGCATTTGAGGCTGTTGGGAGGGAGCTGCCGGCAGCGGGGAGCGCTGCAGCATTGTGTGAAATAAAGGGCAACGACTATTTTGCTCAAAATGTGAATGCCGTTGAAAAAGAATTGAGGGGAGAAAATCCTTTATCTTCTTTGACGACCGCTGATTTTGATGCTGGAATTGACGAGGATTTGCTCCTGGAGGAGCTGCTCGAATTCGATGAGGAGACGGTACAAGAGCATGGTGATCAAATGCAGGAAGAGGGTACTCTGGATAGCGCCGGTGTGGAATGTCAACGGCGACTTTGACTCTGATCTTGTTGTGGACGAAGATGAGGAAATTGAACTGGACGAAAGTGAATTGGAGTTTGATCTTGATTTGGAACTTGACGAGAATATCGACGGGAATGCAAGCGTTGCTGAAAAGGAGGGAGGGGAGGGAGTTGGAGAGGCCTTCTCAGGAGGCATCTGCCAGAGCGAGAATGATTTGAACGATAACGACATCAATGCTGTGGCCGCACGCCAGGAGTTGTCGAGAGCTGAGAACGTTGTGAATGACGATGACTACGAGAAGGCTTCTCATGTGCATGAAGAAACAACACTCAACGTGACGCAAGTACCCCGTGAAACGAGTATCAATTCCAACATCATGATAGAAGTGGCTGCCGTGGATGAAAATGGCGGGAATAATGCGACAAATCAAAGTGTGGTAAAAGATACTTCGCACACGACGACAGAAAATGCTGCCACGGCCACGGATACCGTGATGGATGCGGACAAGTTTGCCAATGCGTCTACTCAGTCGACTGGTAATGGACTTTTATCGCCCTTTTCGACCGTCACGACTTTGGTGATTCCATCTCATGCACTTCCCAACAACCGCTACCTAAATGAGGTCTTTAAAGTTATCAAAAGGAATGATGCAGCCATTCTTGGAAATAGAAAGGATCGCATATGGTTGGTGGATTTCTTTAAGCGCCGCTTTGCAAACTTGGATATGGCTGGATACATGTCGTTTCAGTATCCGGCTAGTAATTTGTTTCGGGTGGAGAAGGATCCCCTCAACTCCAAGCGCCTAACTCTTCACTTCTTTGATGCAGCGCACCCGTATGAATTAGAATTTACATCAACTGGACGACGGCAACGATTTTACGAAATTTCCATGACACTACGTCGCAATTCAGTTATGTGGTGCCCTTCGCTCTGTTTGCCCAATGAAAAAAATGTTATTCTGCATGTGCAGGGTACCACCATTAGGCGTCCAAATGCAAAAACGGTGAATGTAAGTGGTGAATCCAAGTTTACGGTTTCTCGAATGCCGTATGAGGTTTTGGATATGTGGTACGGCTGCTTTTCGATGAAGGACCGTCCTTTGCCTCGCAGTGCCGCCGTGCTTGGCAGTTTTATCCCAAGAGGCTCCCATGAGATGTATGTTATAGGGATCATGGATGTGCCAGCGTCCTTTATTGGCAATGATGTCTTCTCAAAGTATTTTCTTGAGTACTTGGGGTCTTCGCTCTACTACGTTCTTGCAAACACAGCCGTTTTTTCGAAAAGGAGACAGAATAACAATGCCTTGATCATTATTGTGCGAAATTCTTTTATTTTACGGACATCGCACATTGAGGCGATGGAAACAACACCAGTGTTCACGGATGATATTCCGAAAGATGCATTTACTTCGGTGGGATGTACGCTGCGAGTCAATGAGGCAACAATAGGCATCATTCTTGTAAATGCGAAGCCAATAGACTGTTCTCTATCAAGGCGTGCTGCAGCGTTGCGTTCTATGATGAGCACTTACCCCTTCGGCGACAACCTAGTTGACATTGGAGCCCGATTTGATTATTTTATTGTTTCGGGCGCTTTCAACTTTGGCGCTGATTTCAGGCATGATGACATGCTTCTGGCACAGATAAAAGCTAGAAATCTTATGTCGGGCCTGGTGGAGGCCACACCAAGCAGTGCGATACTAAATGCCACGGAGCCAATCCGCATTTTTTTTGCATTTCGTCCCGGCGTGTGCAATTTGGACGTTAAGCAGTACACCACATCTAGGGCTTTGGCGGCTCCAAATGCTTTTATTTCCGCAGACGTTTTTTGTCAGAGGGCTTATCTGTGTGTTTTTGGCGAGCAAGTTCCACGTGTGCAGTTGGTACTAGACAAATTGGTTTTGGCTTCACCCAATCTTCGCATTCCCTCTGTGGAAGCTCCTGAGTTACGAATCTCAGCTGACTGGATAGAAAACAGTCCATTGCTCACGGCGTTATTTAAGGGAGGTGATGCATACAAGCTATCGGGACCGGCTGTACCTGTGGTGGCACCAACTACCAGCAATACCGTTTTTCTGAGGCTACAAACGATTACCTTTTCAATGTTGGGAATTCCTGGCTCTGCGAAGAGGAGAGAGAAGACCGTCATTGCCTCGGGGAGTCTTCCTCTGAAGAACATGCTTCATTTGGGTGAGGTGGTGGAGTTTTCAACGCCCCTCTACTATCGCACCTGTTACGTGGGGAATTTGACGGGCACGCTGTTTCTGTCGGCGTATGAAAGAGACACGGCTGACCTTGCGGGACTGGAGTCCGAGCGTGATGTAATTGTAGTTTCATGCTACGAAAACCAAATACTCGAGGGAAAGAACTGGGTGTCCACGATTTTTTCCCAGCATCACGCGTACGGTTTTTCCACGGAAGACGCCACAGTTGAGTGCAGCAGGGAAGGCCATACTCTTCCAGACTCGACAAAGTGGGTGTGGCTCAATCTCTGGCGTCACGAAGTTTTTCCTCACGATGCGGAAGGATGGACTTACAGCGAGGGATTTGATCAACCGTTTTTTTCCATCAAGCCATCCAAGACGAGTATTGTCCGCCGTCGCCGTTGGACGCGTGCCATGCAGGCCAGCGATCCCGTAACATATCACAACTTCTTGATGCTCAAGCGGGAAAGGAGCTCGTTTTCATGAGAGGTGAGTGGAAGGTATCCCGCAGTAAATTCCAGCGAAGCACTAAAAACGTTCAGTAGGATACACACGTTTTTAAAAAAATATATATGCTCATTTGTTTGCATTGACGCATGCTATCATCTATCGAACTCAATTCTTGTACTTTTCTTTTTTCGTTTTCTTTTTTGAACGACGAGGATGCGAAAGAGCGACTGACTTAACTTGGTGAAGTGAAAGAGAGGACTTTTGAGAGGGGAAGAGGGAAAGTGACGTCGGAAAAAAAAAGAAAATGATTTCTTTTTCTTTTTTTTACTACCGCTTCTTCTTCATGATTTGCTTCTTTTTTTTTTTTAGAATTTTTTTTTTTTGTACGCGAATTGAAATGCGATGAGAAAGAAATTTATTACTTTTTTGTTATTATTATTATTATTATTATTATTACTACGGTTTTGCAGTTGTGTCTTGTGCATTATTTCTCGTGTGATGCCTTTTGCAATTGTTTTAGGCACCCGCTGAAGACGCATCTTATAGTGGTAAACAGAAACAGCAGCAACTTGATGCCCCCCAAGGGTCAGAGGAGTTTGAATATTGCACAGCCCCTTTCATCAAGCCGGGCTCAATCGGCCAATGCTATATTACGTTCTGCAGCGAGCGCGATGGCAACGTCGGGACCAGCGGCTTCCAAGTCTTCTCCAAGAACATCATGTTTCCCCAGGGCGTTCATGTCTACAGGGAACGCACGAAATGAAATGGAGGCTTACTATGAGCAGCTTCTGAGTCAGGACCGTGTTGATGGAGTGGATGCGTTTGGGAAGAACGGAATTCATCTTCTTTGCAAGGGCCTCGGTATTAAACCAGAATCTTTTGAGATGTATACACTTATTTGGAAAATGGGTGTCACACGGGGCTGTTGTATTCCTCGTGCAGACTGGCTTAAAACGATTTACACATACAAAATTGAACAACCAATGGATTTGAAGTTAGTTCTCGTTGAGTGGGTGAAAGAGTCCAGAGGAGATAGCTTTACAGAATTCTACAACGACCTATACGATTACATCCGTGGCGAGGAGGCTCGTCTTATGCCTTATGGAACGGCCGTGGAAGCTTGGGCGGTTCTTTTTCAAAATGAGCCCCGCATAATTCCTTGGATTAAATGGTATTCAGATATCTATAGGCGGGAAGTTACACGCGATGTGTGGAGGCAAATTGGGATTTTCTTGTCAGCTGTCCCAAATATTGAGGCATACAACGTCGAGGACAGATGGTCGTGCGCTATAGACAGCTATGTGGAATGGTGTAAAGTTTCTGGTTGATAATTGCATTTTTTCTGGTTATTGCTACGGCTACTTTTTTTTTTATTGTGATTTCACCTTGCACGTAAAGTGGTGGTTGGGTGGGCATGAAATAAGACGGTGGTGTTTCAAAGGTGTCGAGTTCCTGTTTCAGTCGAAATAAAAATGGATGTGGAATTGGGCCTTGCTTTTTTGGTTGGTGGCCTGTTGCAACGAAGTGACAGTGAGGGAGGAAAAACGGAGAGAGAAAATTGTGTACGTATTTACTCTGTTTTTTGGGGAGCGAAGGGGGGGAGGATGTGGGCATCACCAAGCATCGGTTTACTAATACCACTATTGCTAATGCTGTTGCCTTTTAAATTCTTGATATTTTTTTTCCTTCTTTTTGGCTTTGAGAGCTTTAAAAAAAGGAAAAATTTTTTTTTTGTACGCTAAGTTCTATTTCTTTTTTTTTTTTTTACGTAACGTTTTTTCGGCGTTCCCGGCTATGACGCGAGGTGGCGGCGGTGGGTTTGGCAGAGGAGGTGGCGGTGGACGCGGCTTCGGTGGCCCACGAGGCGGAAGAGGTGGCGGTGGACGCGGTGGACGGGAGGCGGAACCCGATCCACCGGAAAGCCTGGAACTCATTGGCACCTTCATGAATGCTGCGGAGGGGTATTTGGTGTATAAAGTCACGATTCCCGAAGTGGTGCCTCGTTTTAATGCTTTTGTTTACACAGAAAATAGGGCTAAAATTGGCAAGATTGACGAGGTGATGGGGAATACGACGGATGTTATGTTTTCTGTGATGCCCATGCCTGGTGTACAGGCGGGGTCCATTAGTGAAGGGGATAACATCTTTGTTTCCCCGACACAGTTGACGCCAGTGCGCGTGTTTACTGACCCACCAAAGCCGCGGGGACGCGGAGGCCGTGGAGGCGGCGGTCGTGGCGGCCGATCCGCAAATGGTGGAGGCAGCAGTCGTGGCAACTTTGGAGGAGGTGGTCGTGGCAACTTTGGTGGAGGCAGCAGTCGTGGCAACTTTGGCGGAGGTGGTCGTGGCAACTTTGGTGGAGGCAGCAGTCGTGGCAGCTTTGGCGGAGGTGGTCGTGGCAACTTTGGCGGAGGTGGTCGTGGCAACTTTGGCGGAGGTGGTCGCGGTAACTATGGAGGAGGTGGTCGCGGTAACTATGGAGGAGGCGGTCGCGGCAATGGCCGTGGTTACTAACGTTAATGCTCATAATAAAAGAAAATTTATTTAAAGTAAACACTTAGAGTGTGCATAGTGGCGGTACTTCCGTGTGAACGAAGAGAAAGAAAGGGAACGATACATGTGTTGTTTTGGGATTTGGGCGCGTACGCGTTGAATGTTCTTGCTACTCCCGAGTCTCTTGCCCCACATCTCTTTTTTATTTTTATTTCTGCTCATTTTTCCACATTTTATTTCATCCTTTTTATTTATTTTTTATTTTCCGTTTTGTTTTGTGGTTTGAAAATGTAGAAAATGGATGAATCAACGACGCGTGAGCCTGCTGACCGAACTCTTCTTTTTGGTCGATTCAATGTTGCTCGAGACTATCATATGGGTGTTTTTATTATCTGCATCATTCCCGTGGGCACTTTTGTATGTCTTCGAGTTTTAGCCTTTAGTCCAGTGGTGTTAGAGTTGTACTCTTACAACACGATGCTGGTTCTCACCTGTTTTATCATTCTGCTCTGCGTTTTGAGTGAATGGACGGTTGTTAGCTTGTTTCTTTGTGACCCTGGATTTACAGATGCCGCTGAAGATGAAGGTGCGTATCGGTGCCCACTTTGTCGAATTTACGTTAAGGAGTACGACCACCATTGCGGTATTCTGGGGGTATGTATTGGAGAACGAAATATGGGTTTTTTTCTTTCTTTTTTGACATTTGTAAGTTTTCTTATGTGGCTGTTCGTTTGGTTTGCTGGTGTATCGCTCATGTCATGGTTCAGAAAGGCAGTGGCCCATCGTTCGTTGTATGAAGGATTGCTGCTGCTACTAAAGGAGTGGTGGTTTTCATCGAAAATAAAACCGGTGACATTTGTCCTTTTTATTTTATTGTGTTACGGGGCCCTTTTTACTACCATGCTGGGTGTCTTTTACTGGTGCATGCTTTGCCGGGGGATGTTGTCTTTGGAACGGAGGCGGAAGCCATCGTTACGAATGAACTCGAGGGCTGTTTTTTGTCACATGTGGAGGCCGAGTTTGTCGAGGACAAAACTGTTGCATCGAAACGCTGAGAATGACGTGTAGGGAAAACCGGTCAAAAATATGGGCGTTGCTGCCGGATAATGCGTCATTAGAGGTTTTCTCCTGTCATGGGGGTGTTGTTCTTGTCGTGCATGTATTCTCCGTCTATTCTTAGGGTTAGGGAGAGGAAGAGAAGGTATTGTCCATCAAATAATATCGGACCCACTGCGTCACCATACATGGCGGTTGCCTGTTTTTTAACTTGTTGTGGATCTTTCAGGAGTCTCCCTTGTTTTTCATTTGCTTGCAACATGGACCGAATCATTTTATACTTTTTTGTTGGTTTGTGTTTGTGTGTGTTTCAACTTCTATACACAAATGCACACACAAATACACTGCGGGGTTTTTAGGGGAGGGCGTTGAAATGGTCTCGGAGAGTGCGCGGAGGGGGTTAAGAAAAGGGGGGAGCGAGCAAAAAAGGAGATTTATGAGCGACGCTTGGAGTTGCCCATTTTTTTCTCCACTTTTTTTTTTTTGTGTGTACTTCTCCGTCTCACGCGGCAGTTGCCAGAAAGGGGAGGGAAATGACCTTCAGCGCTTGATGTTTTTTTTTTGTTTTTTTGTTTTTTTGAGTTCACGCGTGAATCAATAAATGGCTTGTATCCCTGCAGCAGTTTTGGCGCCATTTTTTGCTTTTGCCGGACGGCCCCGTTACTTTAGTCTTTTTTTTTTTTTTTTTTCATTTGTGTGTTTTATGGGGCGCAGGTGGTGGTGTTGATGGAGGAGCGAGATTCCACTTCGCCGCAGTACGTGGGTGGTGAGAATCTTGCACTGACGCCTTTCAGGCTTGCGGAGAAGCGCTACAAGTTGTACCGCTTTGACCGACGTGCCGCGCGTCGCCAGCAACTGCCTGAAACCGACTTCAGTGATGTGGTAGACTTTCGGTGTCCTGACGCCAACACAGATCAGAACCGTTCGCTGATCCGCGGAGTCAGCACTTTGTACGATTCGCAAGTGCGGTGCTTTGAGTTTGTCGCCGTGCCTGGGTTGCTGTTCTTTCCCGACGCCATTTCTGAAGAGGAGCAACAAGCGTTTTGCCGGGATGCGATACTAAGGTACGGGGATTCCAGTCAACATCCCAACCATCTGTCAACACACGCCAGCAAGCCAAAGTGCACTAAACGGTACGAGGCGCCGATGCGATGGGCGACTCTTGGCTTCAGCTACGACTGGACTTCCAAGACGTACACAAGAGAAAATTATTCAGCCTTTCCGCCAGCACTGAAAAGGCGCATAGAAGAAATATTGCATCTTTGTAGCTCCACACCGGATCTTAAGGATGTCAACCCGTCTATCTACGAGCCTCAGACTGCAATCGTAAATTACTTTTCAGTGGGGTCTATGATGATGGCTCACCAGGACGTGAGTGAAGAGTCGATGCAGCATCCTTTAATCAGTATTTCGCTTGGATGCTCATGTGTGTTCCTTATGGGAACCTCCTCGCGTGACGATGCACCCTATGCGTTCTGGTTGCGAAGTGGGGATGTGGCGGTATTCTCTGGACCCTCACGTGTGGCCTTCCATTCTATTCCACGCATCATGGATGATTGTCCGCCGCACCTCTGCACGATCTCTGGCGAGAATAATGAAGATGAGGTCTACTGGCGGACGCAGATGCGTCACATGCGCATTAACATAAACGTAAGGCAGGTGTATTCGGAGAGTTGCGCGTTTCTTTTTGAATCATGAACGCAAAAAGAACAAACGGCATAAATGCACAAGAGGAAGGACAATAACAACAGTGATATTTTATTTTATTTTTTGACGAAACACACGAAATTATTATTATTTATGCATTCTTGAGCGTTTTTTACTTATTCTTTTTGTTTTTCCTTCGAAAATTTTTTTGATTTTTTGTTTATCTTTTTTTTCTTGCTTTATCTTATTTTGTTGGCCGCAGGTGCTGAATTTATATTTTTAGACATGCTTACCAAATTTGACGTTCGATCCTGTCGGGTGAAGGGGATCAGCTTCCACAAGTCGCGGCCATGGGTCCTCTGCGGCCTTCATAACGGAACGGTGCAGATTTGGGACTACCGCACGAACACATCGATTGACACGTACACGGAACATAGTGGCTCCGTCCGTGGCGTCGATTTCCACATTTCTCAGCCTTTGTTCGTTTCTGGAGCCGATGATTATCTGATAAAGGTGTGGAATTACAAGCTGCGCCGCTGTCTCTTTACATTAAGGGGGCACATGGACTACATCCGCGTGACATTTTTTCATCACGAACAGCCCTGGATACTCTCATGCTCTGATGACTTTACCGTCCGGATTTGGAATTGGCAGAGCCGCAGCAGTGTCGCGTGTCTTCCTGGACACAACCACTACGTTATGTGCGCCCAATTTCACCCACGGGAAGATTTGGTGGTATCAGCGAGTCTGGATAGGACTATCCGCGTCTGGGACATATCGTCGCTTCGACTTCGCAAGCAGGAGGTTGGTATTGCCCAAGACCTGCTTGGCACGACTGACGTGACTCTCAAGTATTTGCTGGAGGGGCATGAGAAGGGAGTTAATTGGGTCTGTTTCCATCCCACCAAGCCGTATATCGCTTCAGCAGCGGATGATCGAACTGTGCGTGTTTGGCGCATGATGGAGTCTTCTTGTCACGAGGAGTTGCAGCTGCGAGGTCACACGAATAATGTATGCTGCGTGACTTACATGAAGGATTTTCTCATTTCGGATTCTGAAGATCGTACCATTCGTGTTTGGGACGTGAAGTCGCGCAACCCAATCATGGTGTTCGC